>NW_904737.1:0-963 GCF_000209065.1 Trypanosoma cruzi | reverse complement strand
TCAGGCTGCACGAGTGACGAAGGCGCGGAAATGTCAGAAGACAAACGGGGACCGCTACACAAATTCCTGAAGAGCATTATTTTTAATGCATCGTTTGCTCGTAAATTCCCTGAAACCATGCCACGGTGGGGAATTTTTAATGGTGTAGATGCCTTGCGACTGGAATTGTACGCAAACAATGAGAATTCGGAGCGTCTGTTCTCTTCTTGCGCCAACGCAGAAGCTAGCAAGTGCACTCAGGTGAAGCATAAATCGAGACCACTCACTCTCAACTTTTGTGACAGCGGGGCACGTCTCGCATTCTTTTTTCGAGATCCCCGATATTCGCTCACCGTAAGCAATGCCTACCGTGTTGCGCAGCATTCATCGAAATCATCAGCAAAGCAGAGGGCCATTGCTTCCTTGACGGTATCGGACAACTACGACAGTGCGGTGCAGCGTTTTTCCACCCCGCTGCTGCATCGCTGGCTCCCCAGTGCGAGGTACCAATTGCAGTGGTCAGCTGGGCCGGGTGTGGAGTACGTCTCGGTGGGTAAACCATGGACGGTATTTGGCAAGCTGGGTACGGAATGGTGGGTGGAGTTGCCCTTTTTCAAACGAGCCCTTTTTTATATTCGTAATCAGTCCGCCTTGGTTCAGTCACTCTCTCTACGGCGAACAAAGGAAGTTGATGAGAGGAACGACGATGCTCATAATAGTGCCGCGTCTCCTGAAGACAACAGGAGTTCCGCTCACAGTTACTTTTGGGCGACACAAGGGCCGAGGTGGAACCCGAGTCTTGTGCGTGGCTTTAAGGACGATTATCCCTCACTGCACTGCGCGTCACGTTGGTACACACTCATCTCGGCAGAACTGGCGTCAGATAGGCGTCAACGGGATAAGGGCTCTAAAACATGGCAAGTCCCTACGTGGATGATATACGCGAATGCGTGCTTTACGGACTCTTTTCCACGCCGCCACGAG
>NW_904736.1:0-963 GCF_000209065.1 Trypanosoma cruzi | reverse complement strand
TCAGCCGAGTGCAGCACCCGTGTGGGCAAGAGCTCGCGAAATTCCTCCAAGCAGCGGATAGTTCAGGGTTGTTTGGTGTCCAGTGCATGAACACGCAAACAGATATTGACAGAGAGTGTCTCTGACTCCCACCATTCATAATCGGAAACAAAAATTTAGACCACAACGTGTGATGCAGCAGCCGCTCGAAAACGATCAGCCGAGTGCAGCACCCTCGTGGGCAAGAGCTCGCGAAATTCCTCCAAGCAGTGGATAATTCAGGGTTGTTTGGTGTCCAGTGTGTGAACACGCAAACAGATATTGACAGAGACTGCCTCTGACTCCCACCATTCATAATCGGAAACAAAAATTTAGACCACAACGTGTGATGCAGCGGCCGCTCGAAAACGATCAGCCGAGTGCAGCACCCGTGTGGGCAAGAGCTCGCAAAATTCCTCCAAGCAGCGGATAGTTCAGGGTTGTTTGGTGTCCAGTGCATGAACACGCAAACAGATATTGACAGAGACTGCCTCTGACTCCCACCATTCATAATTGGAAACAAAAATTTAGACCACAACGTGTGATGCAGCAGCCGCTCGAAAACGATTAGCCGAGTGCAGCACCCTTGTGGGCAACAGCTCGCAAAATTCCTCCAAGCAGCCGACAATTCACGGTTGTTTGGTGTCCAGTGTGTGAACACGCAAACAGATATTGACAGAGACTGTCTCTGACTCCCACCATTCATAATTGGAAACAAAAATTTAGACCACAACGTGTGATGCAGCAGCCGCTCGAAAACGATCAGCCGAGTGCAGCACCCGTGTGGGCAAGAGCTCGCGAAATTCCTCCAAGCAGCGGATAGTTCAGGGTTGTTTGGTGTCCAGTGCATGAACACGCAAACAGATATTGACAGAGAGTGTCTCTGACTCCCACCATTCATAATCGGAAACAAAAATTAGACCACAACGTGTGATGCAGCAGCCG
>NW_904735.1:0-963 GCF_000209065.1 Trypanosoma cruzi | reverse complement strand
TTTTTGTTTCCGATGTGAATGGTGGGAGTCAGAGGCACTCTCTGTCAATATCTGTTTGCGTGTTCACACACTGGACACCAAACAACCCTGAACTATCCGCTGCTTGGAGGAATTTCGCGAGCTCTTGCCCACACGGGTGCTGCACTCGGCTGATCGTTTTCGAGCGGCCGCTGCATCACACGTTGTGGTCTAAATTTTTGTTTCCGATTGTGAATGGTGGGAGTCAGAGGCACTCTCTGTCGATATCTGTTTGCGTGTTCACACACTGGACACCAAACAACCCTGAACTATCCGCTGCTTGGAGGAATTTCGCGAGCTCTTGCCCACACGGGTGCTGCACTCGGCTGATCGTTTTCGAGCGGCCGCTGCATCACACGTTGTGGTCTAAATTTTTGTTTCCGATTGTGAATGGTGGGAGTCAGAGGCACTCTCTGTCACCATCTGTTTGCGTGTTCAAACACTGGACACCAAACAACCCTGAACTATCCGCTGCTTGGAGGAATTTCGCGAGCTCTTGCCCACACGGGTGCTGCACTCGGCTGATCGTTTTCGAGCGGCCGCTGCATCACACGTTGTGGTCTAAATTTTTGTTTCCGATTGTGAATGGTGGGAGTCAGAGGCACTCTCTGTCAATATCTGTTTGCGTGTTCACACACTGGACACCAAACAACCCTGAACTATCCGCTGCTTGGAGGAATTTCGCGAGCTCTTGCCCACAAGGGTGCTGCACTCGGCTGATCGTTTTCGAGCGGCTGCTGCATCACACGTTGTGGTCTAAATTTTTGTTTCCGATTATGAATGGTGGGAGTCAGAGGCACTCTCTGTCACCATCTGTTTGCGTGTTCAAACACTGGACACCAAACAACCCTGAACTATCCGCTGCTTGGAGGAATTTCGCGAGCTCTTGCCCACACGGGTGCTGCACTCGGCTGATCGTTTTCGAGCGGCTGCTGCATCACACGT
>NW_904734.1:0-963 GCF_000209065.1 Trypanosoma cruzi | reverse complement strand
GAAGATATCTTCCTCTGTGAAGCTCTGCAGTTGTTTTTAGTGTTAGGGATGGGGCAAACGAAAAGACAACGTGAATCATAAAAAAAAAGGACGATAATGTTGCGGTGTTGTGGCCGATTGCACGTTGTGTTGCTGCGGGAGCGGTGGGCCTTGACTGTTTTACAGACAGGCGTTGCAGTGCGGCTGCATGGCGCACCGACCGCCCCGCCATGCGAGTGCCACGCCCAACGCCATTGGGACTGCGGGACGAAACAGCCGCGACTGTCCTTTGGAGCCAGCGAAATCTGCTGGCCGCAGTTGGGCGGTGCGAGTGGGATGCTTCACCGCACGGGTGTTGTGATGGCGCCTCGAAGCGGCATCCCCGGCGATGGTTCCGACGCTGCAGCACGGAGAGGAGTGGAGGGAACGCGGCGACCAGAGTGGACCATGGGCAGCAGCGTAGAGGACGTTCTGCTGGGTGGAGACACTCTCAGCACCGACATGAAGCTGAACGATTTCCTTCGGAATTATGTTGGCGGCAGGGCGGTCGTTGGTAAAGACCACAACGTGACGATGCAGGTGTTTGTTCAGGAGCCGGGTGCTTACGTAAAAAAACAGCAGCTTCTTAGAATTATTTTTAATTTAACAGAGTACCAAGAGCTGGAGGCCATTACTAAACTTCATCACAAGGGTGTGTTCTCTCTCGAGCAATGGAGGGACTATGAAGGAAAGGACACAGTCACTCTTATTGCAAGGGGAAAACTAAACGCAGCCCTCACTCAGATACTGACAGAACGGCGTGAGGCAGAAATGAAATTTACCCTTTCCACTACGATCGAAGATGTACTGTTTAAAGGAAGAGTCCGCGTCAATGAAATGAAGCTGAACGAATTTCTTACGAGGGAGCTGGGCGGCAGGGGCGTTGTGGACACCAATCGGAATGTTTTGCTGAAGGAGTTTTCAAGAACCCCCAATAAGTATATC
>NW_904733.1:0-963 GCF_000209065.1 Trypanosoma cruzi | reverse complement strand
CGGTTTGTCCTTGGCCACTGCGGCGTGCCCAGGAAATAAGCTTGTGATGCATAAGCCAAGGAGGCGTCCGACCTCGCACAGCTCACAGACGCATGGAGCACCGGCATCGTCGCATTGGCTGGACGTATTATTGGTGTCCGACAGCTCAGGCCAGGAGCTCACCGCTCCACTGCAGCAGGCGACTGGGAACCCACGCGCACGGGATCCACTGTCACTCGCAGGGAGGAGACTGCACCGGCCTGCTCCCGCACCGGTGTTTCTCACGAATACGGATGGCTGCTGCGACCATTGCAACCCGCCATCCCACGCACATGCCGTTGGCGCGGCGCGGATGCCGCACAGCAGACACGCAAAGAACTTCGCACGGAAAAGCCATCTCCTCCTGCTGGACCCCACACCGCCACGATCCGATGCCCGACAGACTGCACGGTGTGCGGCAAGCACTGCAGCTGCCGCACTAGTGTCGTGACGCACATGGCTAATGCCCATGGCGTTACGCGCTCCCAGGCGCTGCGGGAATTTGGCTTTCGCAGTGAGTCGGAGCCGCCAGAAATCCCACCGGAACCACCGCCCAGCACTTGAGCGAGGACGAGAGCGAGAGACGGCACGCCGATCGCACCTCCGCCGCAGACTACAGAGCCCATGCCGAAGCCACTCCCATGCAGTTTTGCACGGTGTCGTAGGAAAGGCAAGCCGGAACCGTATTTTATCTTTGGCACTTCCACAAGCAAGAGTTCCCCCGACAAATAGGAGGCGTTGCCAGGAATATGACGGTCTGACGGCATCCACCGCGCTCGAATGCACGTACTGTGAATTCGGAGCTCAAGCGAAAGCGGGACCACTATCCCGCATACGGGCACACGAACACTCCAGCACAGCGCTACCGTCGGCACCGAAGAAAGTGGCACTTCATAAGTGTCCTTAATGTAACAGGCAGGCGGGCAATGCCGGGGGGATTGACCA
>NW_904732.1:0-963 GCF_000209065.1 Trypanosoma cruzi | reverse complement strand
AGCCACAATCCTGTGCGTGCGTGCATTCTCAGCGTTGTAAGCACGGCATGTGTGTGCATGTGTGTGTGTGTTTGTCAGCGCCTATACTTGCAGAGCAGCTGTGCGCCACAAGAGAGTCTGAAGAAAGCAACGGCAGAGAGAGGCAGATAAGCACACACGCAAATTACTCATATCATCACACACACACACACGCAGCCGCGGAATGGGTGCACTCAACCACAAAATCAAAAAGAAAAACAAAACAAAAAGCCGAAGCGTGGGACTACCAGCGCACACACACTCTCATTGCTCCCGTAAAGCAAAACACACACACAGGGAGAGAGAGAGAGGTCGCCCACTCAATGCAATGAAAACAAAACAGAAACAGTTACGGTGCTCCGCCCATGCAGCCAGGCAGGACGGCAGCGGTGCGTGTCGTGCAAAAGAGAGCACCAACGGGCCTGCATGGGTGTGCATGCATATATACAATGGGCACATTATTGTGTGTGCTTCGTGGGGTGAGGCGACGACGAGAGTCCATGCAAGGGGACACACACACAGAGAGAGAAGGAAGTGTGTGTATGCGGGCGGTGCATGGCTCTCTCACACTCACTCTCACGCGGCCACCACCGCAGCCGCAGCCGCACAAACCACGAAACAGATGGAATCAGTGCGATTGCAGAACTCGCACACCGTCCTGCAAACCAGAAGTTTAAAAAGCAATATGAAACAAGAATTCAAAAAAAAAAATGGAAAAAACTTAGGCTTCTGCGGGAATCGAACCCGCGTCCCCGGATGACATTGTGAGCGTGTTTGCCACTGAGCTAAAAAAATGCGGTCGCGCGACTCCTTTTCACGTAAAGTATTAATGTCGATCTTCGAACAATCGAGCACATTTGCGTTGTCCCCTGGAAAACGAAAAAGACGTGTTTAGGATGCGCAGCCGCAGCGTGGTTACTACTTAAGTCGTCATATATCTAACGC
>NW_904731.1:0-963 GCF_000209065.1 Trypanosoma cruzi | reverse complement strand
CGAAGGGAAAATCAGGCGTCCGTCCATATGGAATGAGAAAGAACTCCAACAAAGTGTCCTATTTGACGCAAACGCTCCGCGGCCAGTGCCCGGTGTCGTGTGCGGACCCCGCGAGGAGTTTGTGGGCACGCCACTGTGCCACACGGTGTGCCCCCTCGAAACACAACATCAGACATGTCCCCTCAGGTCGCACTCGTGGTGGTGGCGGCATCCGCTGCCTCGCTGCGTGCTGCTGGCGTCGGTTACAATTCTGCGGAGTGAGAGAGGGTGCCCGGCAGAAGCGGTGCTGCGTTGGGTGGGCAATGCCCTCCGCGGCGAGACACCCAGCGCGACTGCTGACCGCGGCGCTCACGCATTTCCCTCCGCTCCTCTCCCTCCATCCGGCAACCGCACAGCCGCCGGCACATTGTCTCCGAAGCAACACACACGTGAAAACGTGGCAGCATATTTCCCAAAAGAACAGAGCGACAGCCACACGCCGCGGCCATCGTGCCGACAAGTCCGGCCGCAAACACACCCACAGCAGCAGACATACACACAAAAGAAAAAGTCTTCCGCTCCGTGCCACGTCCTCGTGCGTGATGGTTCGGCGCCCAAAAACAATACCGCCAAATGCTGTTCATCATTTCCACAGAGGGCGAGAGCCACGGCACACTCTCACTGTCACTCCCTTCCTTCTCTTCATTGCCACGGAGTGATGCAGCAGCAGCCACACGCAGCTTCCACCACCGCGTGCAGGAGAAGCATACAACTGCACCGCAACACGTACGCCGTGCGGTTGTGTGCCTGCTGACACGCAAAGAAATAGCGAAAAAAAAAAAAGAGAGCCACGCACGTGAAGAAGCACACAAAAACACGCAGCGGAGGTGCAGGACGGAAAAAAGGAGAGGGAGAAGTCCAATAAGGCTCAGCATGGCACGGCAGCCCAACCAGCGGCAACCCACAACACGCTTGCGGAAAATA
>NW_904730.1:0-963 GCF_000209065.1 Trypanosoma cruzi | reverse complement strand
AGAGCACCGAGTGGCTCCGCAGACTGAGAATCGACGAAGACGCCACACGCATCGCGGACGCGGTCGGGCCACCAAATGCCTCCAGCGACACGCCGTCAAGCACCACCGCACTCGACAGCAGGTCCACGCCGCCGCCAACGTGCACCGCCGTCCCGCCCGCCTGCAACGACCTCAGCACAGTGTTGCTCACACGCAGCTGCGTCTGCAGCAGCGACGTCGCGTGCAGCACAAGCGGCGACGCCACCGCGTCCGTCAGCCCGCTCAGCTGGGAGTAGCGCATCGGCCCCGCCGTCACAATCGTCGAGTCACGGACCGTCACGTTCGTGTGTGCCGGCAGGTTTTGCACAAACACGAGCGAGCAGTAGCTCCCGGACAGCCCGCTCACGCTCACCACCAGGCTCCGGTCACTCGCCGGCTCGCCGCTGTAGCCCCGCACGTAGAGCTGCGCACCGCCGTCGCACACGCAGTTCCTCAGTTCGATGCGCAGCACGCCGGGAAGCATCGCCGGCACGTCGAGCACCACAGCCACGCCGTTCGTGATGGACACGCCGTCCATCAGCACCGTGTCCACGGCGCGGCCAACCGTGATGGCTCTGTCCACCGTGCCGCCCCGCAGTCGCAACACCACCGCATGCACCACGGGCATCCACGCAGCAGCAGCAGCCAGCGCCAACACAACGAGCAGCGCCACACGCACAGTCGCAATGGCCCTGCGCCGCACACGGTGCCGGCCGCGCGGACACTCACCCACAACAGACCACATCCAAAGACCCAAACAGATAACAACAGGGCTTTCGTGGCGTGTCGCACTCGCACCGTCAACCGTGACTCCTGCCTGGTGAATCCCTTTCTACAGATGGCGAATCCAATTAAACAGGTCCGCCAGATTGTTATCCTGCTGCCGCCAATCCCACTGCTGCAAGCAACTCCTAATACCTAGAAACGATAGTTGTGCTGGTCAAG
>NW_904729.1:0-963 GCF_000209065.1 Trypanosoma cruzi | reverse complement strand
TTACCCAGTGAGACATCACCACAAAAAAAAGGAACAGTCACCGCCGCTCAAACAAGTGCCACGAGGACGCCTGACGAGAGTGACAGCAGCACCGCGGTCTCCCACACCACCTCCCCTCTTTTGCTTCTTCTTCTTGTTGCGTGTGCGGCTGCGGCTGCGGTGGCGGCCGCGTGAGAATGAGTCTGAGAGAGCCGTGCACCGCCCGCACACACACTCGTCCTTCTCTCTCTGTGTGTGTCCCCTTGCATGGACTCTCGCCCTCACCTCACCCCACGAAGCACACACATAATGTGCCCATTGTATATATGCATGCACACCCATGCAGACCCGTTGGTGCTCTCTTTTGCACGACACGCACCGCTGCCGTCCTGCCTGGCTGCGTGGGCGGAGCACCGTAACTGTTCTGTTTTGTTTTTATTGCATTGAGTGGGCGACCTCTTGCTCTCTCCCTCTGTGTGTGTGTTTTGCTTTACGGGAGTAATGAGAGTGTGTGTGCGCTGGTCGTCCCACGCTTCGGCTTTTTGTTTTATTGTTTTCCTTTTTGATTTTGTGGTTGAGTGCACCCATTCCGCGGCTGCGTGTGTGTGTGTGTGGGATGATATGGGTAATTTGCGTGTGTGCTATCTGCCTCTCTCTGCCGTTGCTTTCTTCAGACTCTCTCGTATCGCAAGGCAGCTCCGCAAGTTTAGGCTTTGAAAAACACACGGACAAATGCGCAGAATCTCTTTGTTTCACACGCTGTGGAGTGGCGTGGACGCTGAGAACGCACGCACCCAGAAGATTTTGTCTGCGGTTGCTCTTGCGAGGAGGGAGGTCGTGAGCCCGCGATTTGCCTCGTTGACGTGATGCGGTTGTTATTTTGGCGGCGTGCAGCAATTGAATGGTGTGGCGTTGAGGATGTCTGGGACGAGTGTATATCGACTTTCCCCCAACAGCTGTACCTACCGACGTGTCTCTCCCGTC
>NW_904728.1:0-963 GCF_000209065.1 Trypanosoma cruzi | reverse complement strand
AGACAGTTGTGCCAGGCAGCAGTTGTGATGCAACCTCTGCCTTTGGACTTTTGGGCTGCACATGTAAGATGTAGCTATCGGGCGAGGCATAGTCCTTGTCCCGCGTCACCACACGACCCATGAAGCGCACTTTATCAAAAACGCGCGCGTACGGGATTTCCGCCTCGGTTTCAGCTGTAGGCTTATAGTGAGGGAGCTCATAATTTACTGCAGGAAGAAGGCGACTCACCGACTCAAAGGTGTCAGCGCGCAGTAGACGGCATTGATCCGTGATAAATGTCTCTGTGGAGTTATACGCTGTAGCACCATTCACAGGGAGGTTCTGTGGCGCGAAGGCAGAGTTCGGGTCTGGTGGGGGAATGGAAAAATCATTAGCAGTGGGTATGAGAAGCGTTGCTACCTTTTCCCACTGCTGGCATTGTAATCTCTGTAAAGCTACATCTATTTTCTTCTTTTTTGCTGCCGCTGCTACAGCTCCGACACTTACTCCTGGTGTCTTTGTGTGCGCTAATACGGATGTGGTGGTGGTGGTGGAGGTGATGGCTGTGGTTGCTGTGTTCCAGCTTGCCATCAGAAGAGATTTCAGTGCAGACTCCACCTCCCCAGTAAGATCTGTGGTGACATTTGTGTGGTGCCGAAGGAGCACAATAAGATTTACCACCTCAATCCACCGCTCCACCATCATTGGCATTTCATCCCCAAGTTTCAGTTCACCACTCTTCAAAAGTGCGTCAAGCAGCATTGTGGGAAAGAACGGAACGACGTCCGCCCTCTTAGGGGTGCGTAGCATCAGCGAAAGGAATAACTCCAGCAACGGAGTATGAATGGGCTCCCGATTGCCAACAAATGTGGTAAGTTCCACAAGTGTATGGACCGCATCAATGTAGGCGGGTGCAGACATGCCACGCAGCAGCCCCAAAACTACCGGCCACTCATGTGTGTGTGTCATAATTGTCTTGATGA
>NW_904727.1:0-963 GCF_000209065.1 Trypanosoma cruzi | reverse complement strand
TCCCACCAGTGCCGCAGCACATCATCACGACGAGAAGAAGCAGCACTGTGGAATCAAACACACGCCGGGACATGTTGGGTCTCTGCGGCTCACTCTCTCTTCCTTCCCTCCTCCTTCCGCTGGAGCCGGTCACGCGGCGACGGTTGTGCGTGCGGGGTGCCATGACTGCAGCAACACGTGAGAGCATATAAATATGTGCGTATGGGCGGTGTGTGTGCCGTTGTTCCTTTCAGTGCCTTCGAATTTCACAGTAGCGTTTAGCGCTTATTTTCCTAGCGTGTCTGTGTTCAATAATTGGGGAGAACAATAACAGTGGTAATACATCAGACACGTCAGCGGGGGTTAGGGCAGAGCACCCACGCAGAGAGCGGGACACGAGACAATCCGGAAGAAACGGCACGGAGAACCACCGCCCACAGAAAAGAGCAGCAACACGGCAAGTCACGGCGGGCCGTCGGTGTGTGCGGGCCAGCCCTCACGCGGTGCAACACGCCACACCCAACAGGGAAAGACAGACAGAGAGGCGGAGAGAGATGAATGGACGCCGTCAAGAGGCACTCACAATCAACATGGCTCGTGAGCATGCGGCCACTCCACGCAGGAACACAGGAGGAGAGGATGACAGGAGAAAAAAGCAAAAGGCAGCACAAACACACGGAAGAAACAAAAGACAGGCGGGAAAGGCATCGCCAAGGGCCTCACCCTGGCCGGCAACTCCACACCAGCCCTCACACATACACACACCATCGCAGTGCTGCCAGTCCGCGGGTGAGAGAATTCGGCCCTCCACACAACGAAGGAAAACACCGCCACCAATCAACCACCAATTGAAGAAGAGAAGAAGCGACACACCGCCACCGCCTCCAGCTCATTCCCACAGCCAACGGGATACGGCCACAGCCCCGCAGCCAACAGACAACGCACACCAAAGGAGCAATCACCCAAAGAGCCACACGCGGAAGC
>NW_904726.1:0-963 GCF_000209065.1 Trypanosoma cruzi | reverse complement strand
TTCTTCCCTCCGCGTGCAGCGTGTCTTTTTCTTTTGATTTCTGGTTTATACTACCGCCACGTGTTTCAGGGACCTCAAATCCCACAACACCACTGGCAATACAAGTCTTCTCGTTTACCACGCGCTCCACAACAAGCGCCCTGGATTTAAAGCGCACAATCGGCAGCTCGCGCCAGGACATGATCGATGCGTCAGCAGAAGTTCCACTGCTTAGAAGCGCGCGCACAGACCCCGAAATTGCAATGCGGCACATGTTATCCCGCTCCATATCGAGTCGTGTGGCAATTAGTGGTGTACCAACGGCGGCCATAATAGGCCGTTCCAAGAGAATGATGGCATAATATGTCAGGGGACCGCGTTTCACGGCAACCGGTTGGCCACTTTGTGGCTGTCCTTCCGTGCTATCAAAGGTGAGAAAGGCGTCTTCTGTCAGTTCCTCAACATACATACTTTCCTGCCAGATATCAAATGATGCTTCCTTCTCCTCAGGCGCAATGGTTGTGGGGCGGCTAAAATACTTCATCGTTCCCATCACTGTTGAGTGTCCAATGGTGATGTGAAATTTTGTGTGAGCATCACACAAAAGCTGATGAAAACGCACACGATTCACCTCAGCAACAATCACTGATGTGCTCTCAAACAGAAGAGGTACGTTGGAGATTGCATTCCCTCGTTGGTGTTGTGCACTACACAATATACCCCGTTCCACCCCCTCTGCATCAAATTGAACCACGCACAACCCCACACGATCACCTCTTCTTGCGTGCTGGAGAGGCTTTCGAAATGCCTGCAGCCCCTTCACCTTTTTTACCACGTGCGAGTCGGGGATCAAAATGTTATCCCCGACACTGACTTGGCCACAAATCACAGTGCCGGTGAAAACGGTGCCTTGACCCTTCAACACAAAACAGTGATCAAACAACATCACAAAATCTTCGGAGCGTAGCGGTGTTGTCAACTGGT
>NW_904725.1:0-963 GCF_000209065.1 Trypanosoma cruzi | reverse complement strand
TGATTACAAGGTTTGGAAATTGGCTGGCTGCACGGAGGCGGGCCACTACAGTGGGATTGCCGGCGCACCAACTGTGATATGCGGACCCAATGGCGGGGACATACACTGTGCGAATGAGTATGTTACCCCCGCGCAGCTCGACAAGTGCCGTGAGTTTGTTCTGAAGGTGGCGGAGAGCCTCAAGGCGTCCCCTGCCCACCTGTGACAATGTTGCCACCGCCAGTGTGCTGGGGCGTTATATTTACCTGAAATTTAGTGGGGTTTTGTTGAGCTTCTTTCTTTTACTACTTGTTTCTTGGGTGGGTGGGTTTGGGCTATGTTTGGCGTTGGGCGTTGGTGTGGGGGACCGTCATGGCGTGTCTCAATTTCCACACCGGCAGCTGAATGCGGGGCACTGTTTAGGGGTACATTCTGACAGCGGGGTATGTGGTAGGCACATCGTTCTTTTTCTTTTCTTGGTTTATTTCTTTGAATACACCTACCTCCACGGCACTCCTACCACCGCTGCGCAGCACACACACCCACACACACACACGGGCACGTCCCCTGCGTCTCTCTGCATCACCCTTCTCCCCCTCGCACCCTGCACTCCCTAGTTCGTTTACAAGATCTTAAGCAACTCACCTTGGCGATGGCGGCTCGGTCCATGGACCACACACAGTGGCTGGCGAAGCTTGTGGCCTTTGACACGACGAGCCGCAACTCGAACCTTGAGCTCATCCACTACTGCAAGGACTACCTGGAGGGGCTTGGTGTCAAGTGCACCCTGATACACAACGCCGAGAGGAACAAGGCAAACCTGTGGGCGACGCTGCCGGGCGACGGCGGCGTGACGAAGGGCGGCATCATTCTCTCCGGCCACACGGACGTGGTCCCGGTGGACGGGCAGAAGTGGGACAGCGATCCGTTTACGCTGACGGAGCGGGATGGGAAACTGTACGGTCGCGGCACGTCGGACATGAA
>NW_904724.1:0-963 GCF_000209065.1 Trypanosoma cruzi | reverse complement strand
TGCCGCTGCTTGGGCTGCAGTGCAGTCATGAGTTTGAGCGGTCCTCTTCTTGTTGTTTCCGCCATGCGTCTCTGATGTACATTTTTGTGCGTCCCTCCACATACTCTGCTCCCTCTTTTCTACTTCTTTGCTTTGTGTTTCTGCAGGCACACACAACCACACACAAGATGCACATTGCAGTGGATATGAATGCTCCTTTTGCAGTGCATGCTGGCAGTTGCGTGTGGCGGCTGTTGTCTTCTTCCGTGGCCATGAGGAGAAGGGAGGAGGGGGAGCGCGCACCCCGAGTCTCTTTTCCTGCGGGTGTGATGCACCGCGTGTGGCTGCGCTGAGTTGGGCTCCGTGTCCCATTGAGGGTGGGATGGCAGGAAATTTTGGTGCCGCGTCATGGATGGATGAGGGTTCGCTTGCTCCGTGTGCGTTGTGTGGTGGCCGCGGTGTTTTTGCCGTTTCCCTGGGGCTGTGGCGATGAGCTGGGGGAGATGGTGGTGGATGTCTTCTCCTCCTGCATGGTGGGTGGCTGCTGGCGTTGTGTGCCTTCGTTGCGTGGATGCCGTCTCGTGGTGTGTGAACTGTGCGGCTGGGCCTGCTGCCCTCTCCTCATGTTGTCTGCTCTCACTCGCCGTATCCGCTGCACTCCGTCCCTCTCCCTCCTGTTCCATTCCTTTTCCTTCTGGCTCACGGATCGGCTCACTGACACCAGCGACTCCACTGCGGGTGATGATGACTGCGATGATGACGATGGTGACGGTGCGGCTTCGTGTGGTGTGCGCCGTGTTGGTCCTTGCGCTATTGTGCTGCTGCTGCAATTCCGTGTGTGTGGCCACTCCGGCGGAGGGCGAACACAAAAGGGAGGGATGCAGGCGCTGCGTGTGTACAGGTGCCATGCAACAACGTCACAACAAACATGCTGCGACTCGGTGACCCTCACATAGCTGTGGTCCCCACGAACAGCCGAGGCAC
>NW_904723.1:0-963 GCF_000209065.1 Trypanosoma cruzi | reverse complement strand
TTAGACCACAGCGTGTGGTGCAGCAGCCACTCGAAAACGATCCGCCGAGTGCAGCACCCTTGTGGGCAGGAGCTCGCGAAATTCCTCCAAGCAGCGGATAGTTCAGGGTTGTTTGGTGTCCAGTGTGTGCACACGCAAACATACATTGAAAGAGAGTGCCTCTGACTCCCGCCATTCATAATTCGAAACAAAAACATAGACCACAACGTGTCGTGCAGCAGCCGCTCGAAAACGATCCGCCGAGTGCAGCACCCCTGTGGGCAGGAGCTCGCGCAATTCCTCCAAGCAGCGGATAGTTCCGGGTTGTTTGGCGTCCAGTGTGTGAACACGCAAACAGACATTGAAAGAGAGTGTCTCTGACCACCACCATTCATAATTCGAAACAAAAATTTAGACCACAGCGTGCGGTGCAGCAGCCACTCGAAAACGATCCGGCGAGTGCAGCACCCCTGTGGGCAAGAGCTCGCGAAATTCCTCCAAGCAGCGGATAGTTCAGGGTTGTTTGGCGTCCAGTGTGTGAACACGCAAACAGACATTGAAAGAGAGTGTCTCTGACCACCACCATTCATAATTCGAAACAAAAATTTAGACCACAGCGTGCGGTGCAGCAGCCACTCGAAAACGATCCGGCGAGTGCAGCACCCCTGTGGGCAAGAGCTCGCGAAATTCCTCCAAGCAGCGGATAGTTCCGGGTTGTTTGGCGTCCAGTGTGTGAACACGCAAACAGACATTGAAAGAGAGTGTCTCTGACCACCACCATTCATAATTCGAAACAAAAATTTAGACCACAGCGTGCGGTGCAGCAGCCACTCGAAAACGATCCGGCGAGTGCAGCACCCCTGTGGGCAAGAGCTCGCGAAATTCCTCCAAGCAGCGGATAGTTCAGGGTTGTTTGGCGTCCAGTGTGTGAACACGCAAACAGACATTGAAAGAGAGTGTCTCTGACCACCACCATTCATAATT
>NW_904722.1:0-963 GCF_000209065.1 Trypanosoma cruzi | reverse complement strand
CTCGTTTTGCTCACGATGCTGATGATGTTCACTGGCTCATTCCTGTTGGTTCCATCCCAATTCCCCTCCATCTCAATCCATCGCAAAGACGGCACCGCGGTTCTTCCACTCCCATCCGTTGCGATGCATGCGGAGTGCGTACGTGGCCCCGGGGATGGCGAATCCTAATATGCCCCAGATGGACAGCCGCATCGCAAGGCGCCAGTGCAAAATACCAAAGAAATTCTTCATGGCAAAGTGCCCCATGCCAAACCACATGCCCGCACCTTGCCGGTCCACGTGGCGGGTGGGCGACTGCATCACGAAGGGCGCATACGGGTCCTGCAATGTTGGGTCCCTCCACGCGCGCCAACCGGCAGGCCGCGCACGAAAGTTGCCCTCGCGATGGGCATGCATCCGGAGAGTGTTGAAGCGTGTGTACGGCGCAGCACGTTCAAGGGCGGCAACGGGCGCAATGATGTGATGGGACGCGCTGGACGACGCTTCATGGCCGCCACGGCGAAGTACACTGGCGAGCATGGGGACACACGGCTTATTACTCTGGATAAGGCTGCTGCTGCTGCTGCGGATGATGATGATGACTGGGTTGTCGGGAAATCAAACGCACACTTCTCGGGTGTAAATAACAAAAGGGATTAAAATACTACTACTACTGTCAATAATAACAATAATACCGCTTGTATGGCGTATGCGACTACAACCACACAAAAATGGAGAAGAAAAAGAACAGGGGGGAGGAAGGAGGAGTGCAACACGTTAAAGAACAACAGGATGGAAAACATTGACAGCAGGCATATAAACATGTCTCTCTCTCTCTCCATTGATATACTTATATCACAAAAGAATGCTAGCAGAACCACTTTCTCATACAATCCCCAGCCAATTTCACAAATAAGCCCACAAGTAAAAATAAAAATAAAATAAATGGGGGAAAAACAAAACCAAAACAAGACAACAAGGCCA
>NW_904721.1:0-963 GCF_000209065.1 Trypanosoma cruzi | reverse complement strand
GACAACATCTCCGGTTCGCGCAATGACAACGGTATCACATAAGAAATTAAGCGAATTGTACTTCTTAAATGATTCAGTTCCTTATAACTCAATACGTGTGTCACCATACTCAAACGGTTGCAGATACGCTGTTTTAGCTCGCCATACTCGGCCATGGTTAAGCCACTAAAATTCCGACGCATGCCTCGCCTTCCGTACAGAAGAAATAATAAATCTTCGCACGTAAAGAGTTGTGTTACATCACCACCACGCAGAATCGCATCCAGCGTGCCCATTGGCCATGCAAGCCCCAAGACACTGTTAGGCACAAACACAACTAATCTGCCATCATTTCTGCACGTTTGTTGTATAATATGAATAAGATCATTTTTAATCTGCTCATTCGCATCAGGTCCAACGTAATTTTCACGAAGGAAGGCCACATGAATACGCAACGAAAACCCCCACACACGTAGGGCTCGACGGATACCGTTATCATATCGTCCAATAAGCGCCACGTGAGTCTGTGGTTGCCGAAGGTATTGATGAAGAGCTGAGATCAGTATTGACAGCCAACGCGAGACGTAATTTATCTGTGAGAGACGTGGGGCCATCGTACCGGCGGGTAAACCTGCAGGCGGTCTATGTTGTGATGGAGGAATTGGAGAAAAAATAATACTGCTACGGGAGTCAATATTAAGCGGCTCCTCAATCACGTTAGACAGCAATGCCGTTTCATACGCCCGCATCCAAACTTGAACCTTCCCGCTGGTGCAGGGTGGAAGATCCGTACCGTCATTTTCCTCCATTTCAATGTCGTCTTGAACGGTATCGAAGCGGACGGGACCTGGTGTAAAACAATTTCTCAAGCACATGTTAGCTGAGGACTCTAGTTCTTCTTTAAACTGCTTTTTTTCCTCCTCGTATTCAATCATATTTGCATAAAAGGCATATACAAAGTTAAAAATAACCGTGCCGCCCCAG
>NW_904720.1:0-963 GCF_000209065.1 Trypanosoma cruzi | reverse complement strand
CTCCTGCTGTGTGGGGATTTCAACATGCATCATCCACAGTGGGAGCCATTCTTGGAGTCTTCTCCAAGCGAGGTTGCCGCAGAATTTTTAGAACTGTGCACGGATGCGGGACTCACCTTGGTTAACACCCCTGGTGAGATCACGTATGCTCGTGGCACAAGAGAACGATCCTGTATCGATCTGACATGGTCAAAGCATTTGACTGTGTCAGATTGGTCAGCTTCTGTGTCGCCACTTAGTGATCATTACATGCTAACATTTACGCTGCATCAGGCATTTAAGGATACCATACCTTCGGCACACCTTCGGCACCTAAGACGTTCTACAGTTGGGGGAAGTGTAAATGGGATTTATTCATCAAGGACTTCGACGCACAACTTCCGGCATATGACTATAAAAAGCAGTCCACCGGCATTAAAGCTTTCACGAGAGCGCTTATTACTTCGTATCGACGACATTGCCCCCGCGGCATGCACAAGGATGGTCCCAGGCTTTGGGACGACACTCTCATGGAGGCAGAGCGGATTGCTACCGACAGCAAGGCCCGCTATCTACAGTTACCGACGCCCGACCGTGAGGCAGAAATGCAACGGACAAGGAGTCAATTCTTCCTCCCACTCCGAGAGCGCTTGCGCAACACGTATCTACGTCGCATCAGCAAGTTAAATCCAGGCGAACCACTCGCATGGAAATACATTTCCGGACGAAAAAGGGCATCACTTCCACCTCCTACATCATTGTTGTTGGGAGATGGTCAACACACTTATAAAACAGCAAGGAGAACAGCGAATGCTCTCAATCACATCTTTTTTCCACTTCATCCCTCTCACAAGGCAGTAAGGTTTTCCAAAGGCATCAAAAGACAGAACCCATCTTTGGGCATTGTTTCTTCTTCTCTTTTTGGGCAGCAGAACAACAACGAGTCTGCTGCCTCATTTACTTCATTTTCTTCTACTTCTTCTA
>NW_904719.1:0-963 GCF_000209065.1 Trypanosoma cruzi | reverse complement strand
GGGCGGCCCGTCGTTCTTCATCCTCGCCGAACACCTGAGGGGCGTTTCTTCCTCGGGGACGGCACCCATCACGGGTGTCGAGCCATGCCGGGTGGGTCTGATACGCTACGCACCGAACAACGACCCGCACTCGAGCGTCAGCGGTGAAGAAGGAAGGAAGGCATTGAACGCACTGCAGCAACTGCTCTTTGGGGAACCCACAGAAGAAAGTGGCAAGGCGAACAATGGTGGTAGCGGTGAATTCCCTGTGCGCGTGTTTGTCGCCGTTGAAAATCCCAAAACACCCGCCAATTTGGGTGGTATTCTGCGCGCTATTGGCTGCTTTGGGTACTCGGGTCTCATCTTCTCTGGCACTCGTCTACTGGCGGCGCTGAAGCATCGTCCGGTGACAGACACACAGGCAGCTGGGTTTAGTAGCCCATATGTTGCTATCCCCGACATAATAAACCTATTTGAGGTGCTAGAGGGCGCTACTTCCTTTGAGGCTTTCGTGGTTGCGGTGGATATGATTGATGGTGCCACCCCACTGCCGTTATACCGTCATCCGTGCCTCCATGCCCTGGATGGCGGTGCCAGAAAACGGAGTCGATGCACGTTGCCAAATTTGGTTGTTTATCTGTTTGGTCCAGAAGATGGATCGATCCGACAAGAGGTACTTGCTCGCTGTCACTCCGCTGTGTTTCTACCCACACAAGGCAGTTTAAACCTCGCGGCGGCAGTGAATGTCGTGCTGTATGATCGCTGCGCGGCACAATGGCGCTTGACGGCCTCCGATGACGATATGACTGCAAAAGCAGCGGTGGCGGCATCACGTGATGCTGCCGCACGTTGCCTTCGAAGCCGCAACGCCAATAACTGGACATCGTGGTGTGATCCCCATTCTGTTGCTGTTGCCGTGTCTTCATCGCAATCTGAAAAAAAAATAAGCGGGAGACGGAGCGAGTTGTTGCGTTGCCTCCATTT
>NW_904718.1:0-963 GCF_000209065.1 Trypanosoma cruzi | reverse complement strand
CGGCAGCGGGAAATGGGAGCCGCTGTTGGGATTCCCGCTTCGGTCTGGGACCGGATCTTGAGGAAAGAATTAAAACGGAGACTATGCGTCGTGCGCGTCTTTTGATTGAGCAGCAGCTTCGCAGTCGCCAGGCTGAGGCGGAGCTGTTGCGGTGGGAGGCGACGATGAATGGCATCGCTCTACGCAGGCAAAAGGGTGGTGAACGGGGAATGGAGACACCGGCAGCAGATGTCGCTGCGAAAACCGCCTTGCCCACCATCGAGAGGGCCCGTGACGAAGGCGGAGAGCAGACGGGAGCCGGCGATGACACGGCGGTGGCAGCAATCACCGGGGAAACGAGTGTTGTGCCTCCAGTTGGCATCCGGGGCCTCAGGGGTGTTGTCTCGCGAACAGCTCCCCTGGACGGCCGTGCAGACGAGGACCCCGAGCGGAGGCATCGATTGATGCAAGGAGGAACGCTGCGGGGACTCCTCGACGGGCCACGTGACGCTGGCGACGTGGGGGAGCGAAGCATGCAAAGCTGCCATTTTACGCTGCGTGGAAGTAGTACGGGTCAAAAACTGGGAGTTCCGTTCAGAAAGGTGCGTGTCCCACCGAGTCTCGCAGGTGCGCTGTCTCCGACGCCGGGCAGTAAAGCAGAAGGGGCTGCTGCAGTAACAGCTGAGGGAGCAGGTGAAGCTGATGATATCATTGTGCGGCGTCTTGTGGGTGTGCCAGACCACGACCGGGGCCTTTACGCCGCCCTAAGACTGCACTGGAAGGAAGCCCGTGATGCCAGGGCGTTTGCGCGGAAGCTCTTCGGTAGACGTGTACGAGCCTCGGCATGGTGGAGGATTGCGGATTCACGTGAAGTAATGTTAGCTGCAGCTCAGGCAATCGGGCTTGAACCCGAAGTCTACGAAACCCTCATGACGCGTTGGATGGAGAAAGGAAAAGGCACGGAGTGGGCCACAGGACACGCGA
>NW_904717.1:0-963 GCF_000209065.1 Trypanosoma cruzi | reverse complement strand
CATGAGGAGCCTCGTACACTCTCGCCACGTGGAGGTACTGTTTGGGCAGACACTTTCCAACTCGAGGTAAAACTGCGCCCACTTTCTTGAGCAGCACAAATTCATTACTTCTCCGGCGTAGCACAACCAATTTTGCAGCTCACACTGGAAGAACGGTCAGCGGGCTCAGGGCGTCTGAGCGGGTGTCACCAGCCATGGGCTGCTACGGCGGTGCGGGTGGTCGGTACGACGACGCGCCGGTGGTGCCTGAGGCGTACGACGATGACGTCATTTCGTGGGGCTTCCGCCCCTCTTCGTCGCTCCCATCGTCATCGCGCAGCAGCGCCTCCAGTCCGCCACGCCGCGGCTCGCGCAGCTCCTGCCAGTGGCGGTCCTCCGCGTACCACACAGCCATGCTGTACACAGCGATCGCAAGCAGCACAGTGGTCAGCAGCAGCACGATCGCCACGTACGCCCTCGCACCGCCGTCGCTCGGCGCAAGGTGGTTGGCCGCGCTCACCAGGCATAGCACAGCAAGGAGCACAAAGCTCGCCGCGTGCATCACCGTCAGGAAGGACGAGCGCATCATGTTCGTGAAGGCAACCACGCCCGCGCCCGCAAGCAGCACAGCCGCCATGCAGAAGTACTGGACGTGGCAGCCTCCCACGGGCGGGTGCACAGCCGCAATCAGGCCCACCACACACAGCACCGACAGCTGGAACACGCACCAGTACACGTGGCTGCCCCTCATGTTCGTCAGCATGCCGCCGTACATCCGCTGCTGCGCCGCGGGGTGCCAATACCCGACGGGGTACAGCAGGCGCTCGTGCAGCGGCTTCCTCGAAAACTGCCAGTACTTCGTGAAGCTCGCGCCCACGTGGCGGGCAATCAAGTAGCACACGCCAGCAGGAAACGCCACACCGTACAGCACGCCAACGACACCAACCACGCGGTGCTGCACGCGGGCACCGGGCATCGCCAGTG
>NW_904716.1:0-963 GCF_000209065.1 Trypanosoma cruzi | reverse complement strand
TCCTCCAAGCAGCGGATAGTTCAGGGTTGTTTGGTGTCCAGTGTGTGAACACGCAAACAGAATATTGACAGAGAGTGTCTCTGACTCCCACCATTCACAATCGGAAACAAAAATTTGGACCACAACGTGTGATGCAGCGGCCGCTCGAAAACGATCAGCCGAGTGCAGCACCCGTGTGGGCAAGAGCTCGCGAAATTCCTCCAAGCAGCGGATAGTTCAGGGTTGTTTGGTGTCCAGTGTGTGAACACGCAAACAGATATTGACAGAGAGTGTCTCTGACTCCCACCATTCACAATCGGAAACAAAAATTTGGACCACAACGTGTGATGCAGCGGCCGCTCGAAAACGATCAGCCGAGTGCAGCACCCGTGTGGGCAAGAGCTCGCGAAATTCCTCCAAGCAGCGGATAGTTCAGGGTTGTTTGGTGTCCAGTGTGTGAACACGCAAACAGATATTGACAGAGAGTGTCTCTGACTCCCACCATTCACAATCGGAAACAAAAATTTGGACCACAACGTGTGATGCAGCAGCCGCTCGAAAACGATCAGCCGAGTGCAGCACCCGTGTGGGCAAGAGCTCGCGAAATTCCTCCAAGCAGCGGATAGTTCAGGGTTGTTTGGTGTCCAGCGTGTGAACACGCAAACAGATATTGACAGAGAGTGTCTCTGACTCCCACCATTCACAATCGGAAACAAAAATTTGGACCACAACGTGTGATGCAGCGGCCGCTCGAAAACGATCAGCCGAGTGCAGCACCCGTGTGGGCAAGAGCTCGCGAAATTCCTCCAAGCAGCGGATAGTTCAGGGTTGTTTGGTGTCCAGTGTGTGAACACGCAAACAGATATTGACAGAGAGTATCTCTGACTCCCACCATTCACAATCGGAAACAAAAATTTGGACCACAACGTGTGATGCAGCAGCCGCTCGAAAACGATCAGCCGAGTGCAGCACCCGTGTGGGCAA
>NW_904715.1:0-963 GCF_000209065.1 Trypanosoma cruzi | reverse complement strand
TTCATTATTTACATTTTACTGTTGGTTTTCGTTGTTCTCCTGGAATAATGAGCGTCCTTTATTATTTCATGGTCGGTTGCTGCACACCGTCATGAGTGACATGTTTCCCCCTCTTTTTGTTTGTTGCCCACACGCGGTGCCGGCGCTCATTGCTGTGCGTCCCACGGACTGCGCGAAACGATGAGTGGAATAACAGGCCGGATGCCGCATGAAATGTGAGGGATGTTGTGTGGGCTCATGGAACGATACGTTTTTTAAAGTTTTATTTCTTGGTGCGGGCAATATATGTATGCACAGCCACACGATCCTCTTCTGTGCTGCATGGCACATGAAATAAAAGTATTGTCCGATTGATTTTTTTTGTTTTAATTTTACGGGAGTTTTGCCTGACTCTCAACTCTTTTGTTTTTCTTTTTTTGCTGCTGTGTTTTTTTTCTTGCTTGTTTAACTTCTGGTCTGAGGGACGGTGTGCGAGTCCTGCAGTTGTAATGATTCCGTCTGTCTTTTTTGGTGCGCGCTTCTTCTGGCTGCTGCCATTTATTACCATGCGGTGACTGTCCGTGGTGTAGCTGCTGTCTCTCTCTTTGCTTTCTCATGCTCCTGCGGATCGAATCCAAGTTATTCAACAGCGATAGTTTCGATGATGCGCCGTGTGTTCTGTGTCGTGTTGGCGCTTACACTGCTGTGCTGCTGCTTGTGCGTGTTTGCCGCGGAGGAGGAAGTGGAGGAGGAGGTGCTGCCGGTGGATGCGGTGTGTGCGGGTGACGGTGAAAACGTTGGGCGCTGGCAACTCCGTGGGAGGCCACTGTGGTACAACTGCACGGCTGAAGCTAGCGGTTTGGGAAAGATGATTTGCGGCATGGGCGCTGGAAACTGTGCCCCGGAGGATGTTAAAAAACGTGTTGAAGGGAATGCGAAGGATGGCGTCTTCGAGATCAAATTCCATACGCCCACTCCAGGCCG
>NW_904714.1:0-963 GCF_000209065.1 Trypanosoma cruzi | reverse complement strand
TGGTGTGGTCCACCCCGACGGCACGGATGCACTAGTGGACATCTGCTTCGACCGAGTCCGTCGCCGTGGTTCTGCTCACCGCACTTTCAAGGCGGACAGAGGGGAAGGGCGGCGCGTGCGTCAAACGCTGCTGGGCTGCGCGACGCGGTGCCGTCCACCAACCGAGGCGCCGCTGGTTGAGGTAGGCGTGGCAGACGACACTGCCACCATTGCACGGCGCGTTTGGGCTGAACTTTCCGCACGTGGTTTGACGGACATACCCGAAATTTAGACAATTGACATGGCGAACGCCTGCGAGTCTTTTCTGTGCTGTTTCCCCGCCACGTGGAGTATGCCGCAATTCAGATTGCGTCACCCGAGAGGGTTCTCGAGCTTGTGCCGCCAGAGATGCTGGACGGCAAGAAGGTGCAGAAGGCCTTCCATGTGACGACGCTGTACCTGCGTCGTGACGCCTGCAAGGACCCTGTCCTGCTGCGGCAGCTGGTGGGGCTGCTGGGCGAGTCCATTGAGCTCACGCTGACGAGCGTTGCGTCTGATCCGAAGGGGACGGCGATCGCGGTGCGCAACGAGGGAGAGGTCCCCTGCGAAAATGTTCATCCACACATCACCATCGCGAACGCGCCGGGTGTTCCGCCTGCGCACAGCAACGAGCTGCTGGACGATTCCCATGCGGATGACCCGTGCCGCACCGTCGACAGTCTCCCCGCCGGCACACGTGTCACCGGGACATTTGTCTTCAGGTGGCCGTGAGGGACACTGCGGTGCTCGCCGCTGGCTGCAGTGGCATCCTCTGCCACCCCATGCTGGGCTCGTGGGTGCTGGTGGCCGTGGTGGTGTAAGCACCTGCTTTGTGACTGCATCGCCGAGTGTAGTGCATGACGTTCCCACACTCCCGTGGCGACCCCGCTTCCCACATTCAGTACTGTGATGGTTCTATGGACTTCCGCTGTTATTTCTAGGAGC
>NW_904713.1:0-963 GCF_000209065.1 Trypanosoma cruzi | reverse complement strand
GTCAGCGAAGCCACAAGTGTGAAGGTGTGGCTCAAGGATACATGACGCACATTATTAGCCCGAGTGTTCACGGACCATGACACCCTGGAGCTAGGCTCCGTCAGTTGAAATCCATATCTGACCTTCCTTGCATTAGGCGTCACCGTCGCATTCAGGCAAAGGTACTCGTCGCTCCACGTGTCACCACCGGACAATGCGTTGGACAAAACTGCCACCAGGCCCGCCGTGGGTATGGTCAATTGGGAGAAGAAGGCGTCCTTTTGCGCCCAAGTACTGAGGACGGACTTGATTGTGCTCAGTTCCTCCGTCAGGCGAGAAAGCGACAAGGCACTGCCTTCATCTTTTTCCCTCTGTTGTAAAAGATGCAAATTGCCATCCGAGTACAGCAGGTTGCTGGTGAACAACCAATTCATACCATCCCTCATGGCAACCGGCCCAACACAAAACGAGCGGATGTTGTCCGTGACCCAAAGGTAGAGCGCTCTTTCCGTTTCATTCTCCGAGGCGTTCCCTCGCTGAGTGTACAGCATGACCTTCCTGCCCCCAATGGTCGCGGTGATGAGGGCTTCCACATGAAAGCTCCGATCCACAATGGCTGTCGATTTTTTCTTGGTCCACACGCCTGGGAGCGTCCCGACGGCCTCCGTCCACGTTGTCCCCATGTCACGCGACTCGTACACCCTCTGGCCACTCTCGCAAACAACAATCATGAGAAGTGATCCCTTCCATTCGGTGACGCGGGGAGTCTCGCATTCCGCAGGTGACGTCCCATTTGAAAACACCCAGTTTGCGCCGTCGTCCGTCGAATAAATGATCATGGAGAAACCGTCATCATCACCAAACGTAACCACGGGAAACACGAGCGTGCCATTGTCCGTCAGAACACCTGAGCCACCAGATGGAAAAACACTCCTCAATTCACTTTCGTCAGAAGCAGCGGAAATGTTCATGCTTAAAAGCAAT
>NW_904712.1:0-963 GCF_000209065.1 Trypanosoma cruzi | reverse complement strand
GCCGCAATCAAATGCGTCACAACTCCACGTCTCGATGAGGGTATTCCGCACCCCACAGCGAGGGAACCACTCGTTGCATTGCGATTGGTGCATCCTTTTGTTATTCGGAAATATGAGGTGGTTCCGTGTGGCTGCTCCTTGGCGTTAGTGATGGAGCGTTGCAAGACTGACTTGGCAACAGTCCTCTCGGGGAGAACTGCCAGCAATCCTCTGCCCGCGTTAGAGGCAAAGTCTTTATTTAAGATGCTTCTTTTGGCGTTAGCGTACATACACAGCGAGGGTGTTCTTCATCGAGATGTGAAACCTTCAAATTGTTTCTTGACTGCGGAGGGGGAACTACGCCTCGGCGACTTTGGACTTAGTCGTGTATGGGATACGGAAGCATCCATGACTCACGAAGTCGTTTCGAGGTGGTACCGGGCTCCCGAGTTACTTCTGGGCCAGCGACACTACGGACCCGAAATTGATGTGTGGTCATCAGGGTGCGTATTTGCGGAGCTTCTACGGGGCACAGTGGTGCCTTTTTTGCAGGCGATGGAGATATTTGGCAGTTGCCACGAATATTTGATGTATTAGGGGCACCGACGCCCACATCGTGGCCATCGGCGGTGCTGCTTCCCGATTGGGGAAAGGCGCACTTTGAGCCGAAGCGTCCTCTTCCTCTCCGTGAATTTTTCCCGGATGCCTCTGAATGTGCATTGGATTTGTTGCGAAGATTACTTTGCCTGGATCCTCAGAAGCGTTTGACTGCGGCTGGCGCCCTTCGTCACGCCCACTTTAGTGAATACCCGACGTGAAGGTCCATGGATAAAGGGACGCGGGGGCTATGTGTGGTGTGCGGGGATGAAAATTGGAATTGCTCGTATAAATGCGTGCTTATTTTCATTGACAATTCTTTTTGGTTGTTATTTTACTGGGTTATTATTATCATTTTGATTATTGTTTAAATTTATTTTTATTTTT
>NW_904711.1:0-963 GCF_000209065.1 Trypanosoma cruzi | reverse complement strand
TCGGTAGTAGTTATCGCTGACTTGAACCACAGGATCAACACAAATAAATGGCTGTTGTGGTCGAACGCGTAGGCGGCGGAGCGGGTAAAAGCAACTGCCTTCCGTGGGGTGGTCCTTTCCATGCGTCTGAAGCGTCTCCACCCGCCAGGGAATGTGGAGCTCGTCGTCACGTGACGCCACAGAAATCCGCTGCTCCTCCTGCTCTGCCTCCTGCTCCTGCTCCTCCTCCGCCTCCTGCTCGTGCACAATCTCGGAATCCAAGTTCATGGAACCATCCGTATTCGTTGCGGTTGTCAACTGCGGCCCACGAATCGCAAGAGAGGAAGCCAGGCGATGCATGAGATCGTGAAGAAGCTGCTGCGACGCCGCATCCCCGACAATAAGTTCCTGGGGTCTTTCCCGCATGTGATCCATTAAACGTTGCAGAAAAGGGAGTGGGGTGTCAATAACGGAGTCCACAGGGTATGCAACCGGTTCACGGAATTCTTGAATGGCGGAGCGGAGGAGAGAAACATCTGGAAGAGGTGGCTCTCCCTCCATTTCAATCACAAATGGCCGCTGCATGTGAAACCGTCGGCAACGCGCCATGTCAGTGTAGAGATCCGAATGCTCATGGAAATGAATGGAATCCCTTAGGAGATACTGCAGGGCCTTCTTGCGCCATACATTTGCCAATTCCTGTACGCTCAGCTTGATGAACTGTAAACTCTCCATTTGCATTGAATTGAGTAAAAGCCATGCGGGTACATCAAGGAGAGAATTTCCCGTCGTCGCACTTCCAAGTGTGGCGTGAATACGTGAGAGAACCTCAGGGATAAGGTAGAGACGCAGACGCTGTCCCTTGCCCACTCCTCGCATGCGATACGCCCCCTGCGCGTAGTCACGGAAGACAAGATCTTTTCCCAACGTAACAACCGCCGTGACAGATGCCGCCTGCTTAACATCCGTCCCCTGTGGTGTGAC
>NW_904710.1:0-963 GCF_000209065.1 Trypanosoma cruzi | reverse complement strand
TGTGCCCGCTGCTGCTCCAGGGCGGCTTCCAGCGTGGCCAGCTGCTCACGGTGGCGCTGCTCCACTGTGCCAGCAGTGTCGTGCGCACAGCGTTCCGCGTCCTCCGCACGCTGCCGCTCGTGCTCCAATGCCACGCGAAGATCGTCCACCTCGCTGGCATGCTGTGCCCGCTGCTGCTCCAGGGCGGCTTCCAGCGTGGCCAGCTGCTCACGGTGGCGCTGCTCCACTGTGCCAGCAGTGTTGTGCGCACAGCGTTCCGCGTCCTCCGCACGCTGCCGCTCGTGCTCCAATGCCACGCGAAGATCGTCCACCTCGCTGGCATGCTGTGCCCGCTGCTGCTCCAGGGCGGCTTCCAGCGTGGCCAGCTGCTCACGGTGGCGCTGCTCCACTGTGCCAGCAGTGTCGTGCGCACAGCGTTCCGCGTCCCCCGCACGCTGCCGCTCGTGCTCCAATGCCACGCGAAGATCGTCCACCTCGCTGGCATGCTGTGCCCGCTGCTGCTCCAGGGCGGCTTCCAGCGTGGCCAGCTGCTCACGGTGGCGCTGCTCCACTGTGCCAGCAGTGTCGTGCGCACAGCGTTCCGCGTCCTCCGCACGCTGCCGCTCGTGCTCCAATGCCACGCGAAGATCGTCCACCTCGCTGGCATGCTGTGCCCGCTGCTGCTCCAGGGCGGCTTCCAGCGTGGCCAGCTGCTCACGGTGGCGCTGCTCCACTGTGCCAGCAGTGTCGTGCGCACAGCGTTCCGCGTCCTCCGCACGCTGCCGCTCGTGCTCCAGTGCCACGCGAAGATCGTCCACCTCGCTGGCATGCTGTGCCCGCTGCTGCTCCAGGGCGGCTTCCAGCGTGGCCAGCTGCTCACGGTGGCGCTGCTCCACTGTGCCAGCAGTGTTGTGCGCACAGCGTTCCGCGTCCTCCGCACGCTGCCGCTCGTGCTCCAATGCCACGCGAAGATCGTCCACCTCG
>NW_904709.1:0-963 GCF_000209065.1 Trypanosoma cruzi | reverse complement strand
AGGATCTCCCAACATTGCCCTAAGACATCTGAGTGCTGACCAGCCGTCTCTCCCCCGCAAGATTGGGTTGGGGAAACGCGGATGCTGACACACCCCAGGCCATCAAACGATGCGGTTGATTTGGCTGTGTATTTCCGCCATCGCCGTGCATGCGTGGGGCCATCTGGCGGCCCTCTCCGAGAGGTGGGCGCCTCTCGTTGACACGGCGTCTCCGCCTTCCGCAAAAAGGCCGCCAACCACCGAAATGTTAGTTTCACGTGCCGAGCGGTAGTTGAGCGCCTCTTCCGTCTGAGAGTAAATCTGAGCAGTCCAATTCTGTGCGTCCGCAACGGCACGGGTGTAGTCCGAGCCTAATATCTGCCTTTCCGCAATGACGAGCCCTTGCTTGCCCCCAACTCCCGGGCCGCCCCCACACGATGGGCAGGAGCACTTGAGCATTAAAATTTGGTAATTGAAACGCCCGGCGATTCGCAAAGTGCCCCGCAACGGTCGAGCCCTCCAAGTGCTTGGCGATCTTTGCTGAAATCAATCGCAAACATGTCATGGTTGCATCGACGGTTACCGCCGCATCCAACGGCCTGTGTTCATCAATGAAGGCAAGCTGCACCTGGGCATCGCCATGCTGGCGTACCAGGTCCAACACGCGGGCCACGATGTCGCTGCACACCGTCGCCGTGTAAAAAAATCACTGCCATTACCTCACATCAACATGCAGAAATATGGTACGGCTTTCGAAATAATAATAAAAATGAAAAAAAAAAAAAAAAAAAAACAATTTCGTCTTGCAGCTGTCGGCTCCCTGACTCCCTCAATCGCGGTCCTCCAAAAGACCATGCGATAAAAGAGGAAGAAATCCCGCAGAGACATCTCCGTCGCATCGGTATATAAATTCATTTGGGCAGCCAGCCATCCTCGCAGGCATCTTCTCACAAACTCCCACAAAAATGAAGAGAAATTGTGCGG
>NW_904708.1:0-963 GCF_000209065.1 Trypanosoma cruzi | reverse complement strand
TGTGGACAAGGTCTCGCGAAATACCTCCAAGCAGCGGATAGTTCAGGGTTGTTTGGTGTCCAGTGTGTGAACACGCAAACAGATAGTGACAGAGAGTGTCTCTGACCACCACCATTCATAATTCGAAACAAAAATTTAGACCACAGCGTGTGGTGCAGCAGCCGCTCGAAAACGATCCGCCGACTGCAGCACCCTTGTGGGCAAGATCTCGCGACATTCCTCCAAGCAGCGGATAGTTCAGGGTTGTTTGGCGTCCAGTGTGTGAACACGCAAACAGATAGTGAAAGAGTGTCTCTGACTCCCACCATTCATAATTCGAAACAAAAACATAGACCACAGCGTGTGGTGCAGCGGCCGCTCGAAAACGATCCGCCGACTGCAGCACCCCTGTGGGCAAGGTCTCGCGAAATACCTCCAAGCAGCGGATAGTTCAGGGTTGTTTGGTGTCCAGTGTGTGAACACGCAAACAGATAGTGACAGAGTGTCTCTGACTCCCACCATTCATAATTCGAAACAAAAACATAGACCACAGCGTGTGGTGCAGCGGCCGCTCGAAAACGATCCGCCGACTGCAGCACCCTTGTGGGCAAGGTCTCGCAAAATACCTCCAAGCAGCGGATAGTTCAGGGTTGTTTGGTGTCCAGTGTGTGAACACGCAAACAGACATTGAAAGAGAGTGTCTCTGACCACCACCATTCATAATTCGAAACAAAAATTTAGACCACAGCGTGTGGTGCAGCAGCCGCTCGAAAACGATTATCCGACTGCAGCACCCTTGTGGGCAAGATCTCGCGACATTCCTCCAAGCAGCGGATAGTTCAGGGTTGTTTGGCGTCCAGTGTGTGAACACGCAAACAGACATTGAAAGAGAGTGTCTCTGACCACCACCATTCATAATTCGAAACAAAAATTTAGACCACAGCGTGTGGTGCAGCAGCCACTCGAAAACGATCCGCCGACTGC
>NW_904707.1:0-963 GCF_000209065.1 Trypanosoma cruzi | reverse complement strand
ACGAACGATGGCGGTGCAGCGCTAGGGCTTCTTCGCTGACCCTGCGCTTTTCCCGTATCAGCTCCTCTTCGTCCGTTATTGAGAGATCTATCGGAAGTTCCACGCCGATGGTGACCCGGTGAGCGGAGGCCGCAAACCAGGGAGGAATGGAGCTGCGAAAGAAACGCTCTTCGCGTGGTGAGCTCTCGGTGATGCCATATTCCTTTGTGTATGCGTCTACAAAGGCATATAGCTCGTCCCGAGATAATAGCGAGATGCGGAAACCGGCGCGAGGCGGTGGCTCAGGCGGGGGTCTCCGCATCCAGTCCATCTGACATGCGCGTGTTTTCTCAAAAATAGAGAGCCGTGCGCGCAGGCAAAGGACGTGGAGCGGCGGCATATTAGCCTCCAGCAGTGCGGATTCCGGGTCGACAGTGCTCGGAACTCCGCTGACAACGCATGCCAGAGTTGCGTACGTCTTCTGCATCTCGTTCTTCGCTGAATCCGTCGCTACCGCCCGTATGAGCTCACTGCCACAGCGTAATTTGGAAGCACCGTATCCAATGACGAACGTGCGTAGGTCATGTGGAGATGGTCCCGCCTCTTTGTGCGCTATGCAGCGTAGCTGCGATATCCGTTGCGAAGTGGCAGCGCATTGCTTGGTGGCCGCCACATTTAGCGTCAGTCGTGGATCGAGATCCATGCCGAGAAGCTTCGTAGTTCGCGATGCCCCCATGGTCATGACTGGGATTTGACATCCAGCCACTACCAGGGGCCACCTTCCTTCACGATCATAATCTGACTCCGTGTGCGTGGAAAGTGTGAACCAAGCGGCTTCACACTTTGACGGGTTAATGGTCAGGCCACTTTCCTGACTCCACGCATGCATTTTTTCAAGAACCATGTTGGCAGTGGGAATGGCGTCTTCCCGGGACTGCCCCTTAACGATAATAGAGAGGTCGTCCGCATACATGTCTGCTGTGG
>NW_904706.1:0-963 GCF_000209065.1 Trypanosoma cruzi | reverse complement strand
AGACCGCACGTAGCCAAAGGATGCCTGTCTTCCGCGAGAGTCAACAAACTCATATATCCGTCGCAGCTCCCAGGCCTTGGCGTACGAATTTGGGCTGCCTTTATTCGCCGCTCCTTGAAACAGTATTTTTCACCCAAACGTCGATGGTGGATGGCAAGATGGCGGAAAAGGCCGACAAGGCTAGGCGTACCGCGCAAGCATCGGCCTGCATGATAGAAAAGGCTTCTTCTCGCACCTTTCCCCGGGAATTTTAACGTCGCCTGATTGTGTAATAAAAACGGCTCACCATCCATGGAGTGATGCATCCCTGGTGATGACAGCCGATGCCTTTTCCGTGGGCTTGTTATTTCGCCTACGGTTATTCTCAATCATTTGTCGTAATCTCTCGCCCAAACCAGCCTCTGACGGCGGAAGGTTCGCCGGGGATGTCTCCAGCACAATCCCCGGCTAAGTGCGGATAATCGTCGTCGCACTGCCTTTCTGAAAACGTAGTTGCCATATAAACGCGTGCACAAAATGGCAGCCGCATACTAAAAGCGTGACGCCACAACCTCCACTCCCGCGATGGCTGGTGAATTGAGTGCCGGCATGGCGCGTACAGACAGGACAAACTTGTCACTCAGAGACACCGCCTGGCGAGTATGATCAAACTGCACCCCCAGGAAGGTGTAATGCGTGGCGCCCGATTCGCGGTCCTCCCACAATGTCACACCGCTTTTCGACCCTGCAATGCGTATATTATCGATCCGAACGTCGGCACGCACCAATGGAGGTGCGCCCCAGAGGCGCTGAGCCACCGTCGTCACCCCGCAATTGCCGAAGTAATAATAATCTGGAGAATTTCTGGGCCGGCCTTGTATCCCACTGGGAGCGTGTCAGCTCCACCAGCGTGCCGTCCTCCACACGGCATCGGAAGAGATGCCGAGTCTCCCGCGGTAAAGAGATTATGAAGGACGACTTTAC
>NW_904705.1:0-963 GCF_000209065.1 Trypanosoma cruzi | reverse complement strand
CAACCGTAAGCAATCCCGCCAGCACCAACTGAAGTGCCGAGGAGCACGTTTGTGTAGAACTGGCCGTCAGGCAGAGAGGATAAATAAAACAAAAGGGCAGCAAACCCTCTCGTTCAATGTCTCCTGACCGCGGCACCAGAATCAAAATACCATGGACGATAAGAGCGGCAACGCCTTCCCCAAAACATCTTGTCAAGAAGCCGCAGGATCTCAGGAAGAGAAGAAGGCAGCGGCGGCAGCCACAGCGGGGAAGGCAATAAAACGGCTGGCAGGCACCTTCACGTCGACGCGCACACCACATCCGAGTGGGCTGGGAGCACTGATCGAACCGCTCGGAAACACACGCATCAAATCCGCAAAGCAAAGTCGCGTTGAATCGACAGGAACCCCCCGCCCAAAACAAATTTAAAAGCAGCGTTTTTCAAGGGGGATCCGCTTTTCCGATGGCGGCACGGACGCCTCGCAGGAATTTCTTGCAAATCTCCCTTCGCAGGTCCGCAAGAAAAACGCAGCGGAATATAAAGAGAGCGCAACAACGCAAAAAAAATAATCCTCCTAACCGACCAGGTGGCAGGCCGCCCTCGCGCAAGTGGACAAAACACAACTTCACTCCGGTCTGGTGGTGGTGGTGTTCGTCTCGCAACATTTTCTTCGCAGTGCACATCCCCCCCCCACACACACACATCAGTTGTTCGGGCCATGTTCCTGCGGCCAAACATCGCGCTGCTGGATCCCGCGGCACAGTCCTCGGCACAGAAGTGAGGGGAGGAAGAGGGACCGCAGAAGGTGCGAGCAAATCCGAATTCGGTGGCGGTCGCTGCAGTGAATGTTGACGTCCCACGCGGTGTCCCTTTTCTAGGTCCGGCCCTCACCGTGCCATGCTCTCAGCGTGCGGTGTGCCGGCCGCTCCGAACATCCACACGTGCTTGCGTCTCACCGTCGCTCCCAGTCCCTTTCGTTGGC
>NW_904704.1:0-963 GCF_000209065.1 Trypanosoma cruzi | reverse complement strand
GGTATAACCCCCTCCAGCCTCCGGAATCGTGCAATGTTGATCCCTCTCCTTCCACATTGAAGCCCCCGACAGAAAAATGCGACAGAACATGTGCAGCACAATATCTTTCGCTGCCCCGCGTTCCATCTTACTTCCCATGAGTGCCACGGCGGCGGTGGCTGCGTCACATCTGAGATGACTCCAAAATATCAGGCAGCATGCTGCGGAGAGTGGATGCTTGCCGAACGTGCCCGCGTTAGCGTCTAACAGGAAATGGCGTCAAAAAGAAAAAAGCCATCCGCGGCTCAGGCTACCCGTGTGTGGCCGTAGTAAAGCAAACACTGAGACACGTGTGGAGCAACGCAAAAGAAAAAAAGAGAGGGAAGAAAAATAAAATAATCCACAGAAATAAATCGATACATACATACCTGCATATAAAGCAATAAGTCATTCCGCATAATTCTTCGCTCCTTCTCTTGTTGCTCTTTCTACACAACATCAGAAGTGTAAAAGGCGACAAGCATGCCCTCCCACACAGTCACCGTGCAACAGGAAGGAGAGTCACTGCAGGCACCCGCACGAAAAATAGAAACAAACCAACAGAAACCAACAATCAATGACGCGGTCGGGGCGGAGTCCGATGGGTGGCTGCGCAGCCGCACAGCCGTGGCCCCCGCGCCCTCCCCTAATCTACCAGCACCGCATGCCTCCAAATTCTACGTAGTGAAAATCACAGGAGGGCACTATCGTTTTTTATCCCTAAAGTTTTATTAAATAACTCCTATAATCCGCAAGCAATTCACCGCCGTCGGGCACGTCCTCACTACTGAGTATAGATATGAAATAGAGACCACCAGCCCACATACTCGGTGCGGCAGCGGGGGGCGCAAAACACACGCACACACCCGTTACGCATCCGCCCCGGGCTAGCGTGATAGCTCGATAATCCGTTGTCGTCGATAATCGATAAAGTAAAATAAGAAC
>NW_904703.1:0-962 GCF_000209065.1 Trypanosoma cruzi | reverse complement strand
GCGGTGCAGCAGCCGCTGCAACTTGGATAATTCGACACGTCGTCCTGTATCTAACGTCCGGGGCAGCCGCTGCAAACTTGGATAATTCGACACGTCGTCTTGTATCCAACGTCCGGGGCCACCGCCCTACCATTTTTTATTTCTTGCAGCGGCCAACCCCGGCAGTAAGGACAAAAAAAAGAATCGCGTTTTCTTTAATGTTTTTCCTGTTTGGGGGCGGGGATCTTTGTTTTCTATGATTGCCTCTTTTTTTTTGTCTGTTCCAGGTTGGTTTTGAGGACGCTTGATGTGCCTGCTGGGTGATCGCCGGCTTTTTTATTGGTGATTGCGTATTTTTGGCTTACCGGTGTGCCGCTCAGCGCCATTTTGTTTTACTTCTTTTCTGCTTATTGGGGCGTGTTGTTATTCGTCACGCGTCAGCACACACCGAGCAACATGTCAAAAAAAAACAAAATGCAGGCTTTTCCCCCCTCGCGAGGGCCTCCGCAGCCACAATCCTGTGCGTGCGTGCATTCTCAGCGTTTTAAACACGGCATGTGTGTGTGCATGTGCTTGTGTGTTTGGCAGCGCCTATACTTGCGGAGCAGCTGTGCGCCACAAGAGAGTCTGAAGAAAGCAACGGCAGAGAGAGGCAGATAGCACACACGCAAATTACTCATATCACCACACACACACACACGCAGCCGCGGAATGGGTGCACTCAACCACAAAATCAAAAAGGAAAACAAAACAAAAAGCCGAAGCGTGGGACGACCAGCGCACACACACTCTCATTACTCCCGTAAAGCAAAACACACACACAGAGGGAGAGAGAGAGGTCGCCCACTCAATGCAATAAAAACAAAACAGAAACAGTTACGGTGCTCCGTCCATGCAGCCAGGCAGGACGGCAGCGGTGCGTGTCGTGCAAAAGAGAGCACCAACGGGCCTGCATGGGTGTGCATGCATATATACAATGGCAC
>NW_904702.1:0-962 GCF_000209065.1 Trypanosoma cruzi | reverse complement strand
GCTGCTTGGAGGAATTTCGCGAGCTCTTGCCCACGAGGGTGCTGCACTCGGCTGATCGTTTTCGAGCGGCTGCTGCATCACACGTTGTGGTCTAAATTTTTGTTTCCAATTATGAATGGTGGGAGTCAGAGACACTCTCTGTCACTATCTGTTTGCGTGTTCACACACTGGACACCAAACAACCCTGAATTATCCGCTGCTTGGAGGAATTTCGCGAGCTCTTGCCCACGAGGGTGCTGCACTCGGCTGATCGTTTTCGAGCGGCTGCTGCATCACACGTTGTGGTCCAAATTTTTGTTTCCAATTATGAATGGTGGGAGTCAGAGACACTCTCTGTCAATATCTGTTTGCGTGTTCACACACTGGACACCAAACAACCCTGAACTATCCGCTGCTTGGAGGAATTTCGCGAGCTCTTGCCCACGAGGGTGCTGCACTCGGCTGATCGTTTTCGAGCGGCTGCTGCATCACACGTTGTGGTCTAAATTTTTGTTTCCAATTATGAATGGTGGGAGTCAGAGACACTCTCTGTCACTATCTGTTTGCGTGTTCACACACTGGACACCAAACAACCCTGAACTATCCGCTGCTTGGAGGAATTTCGCGAGCTCTTGCCCACGAGGGTGCTGCACTCGGCTGATCGTTTTCGAGCGGCTGCTGCATCACACGTTGTGGTCTAAATTTTTGTTTCCAATTATGAATGGTGGGAGTCAGAGACACTCTCTGTCAATATCTGTTTGCGTGTTCATGCACTGGACACCAAACAACCCTGAATTATCCGCTGCTTGGAGGAATTTCGCGAGCTCTTGCCCACGAGGGTGCTGCACTCGGCTGATCGTTTTCGAGCGGCTGCTGCATCACACGTTGTGGTCTAAATTTTTGTTTCCCAATTATGAATGGTGGGAGTCAGAGACACACTCTGTCACTATCTGTTTGCGTGTTCACACACTGACACCAAACAA
>NW_904701.1:0-962 GCF_000209065.1 Trypanosoma cruzi | reverse complement strand
AGCCGTCGGGTCGGATACCGTAGGAGGACCTTTTTGCAGGGCGCCAAAGAGAGCGGGCCGTGAAGATTGGCACTCTGTACGGCGCAGTGCTTGTCAGCGGGGTGGTGCTCAACAGATTCCTAGACCAATAGGTGGGGCGACGCGTCCGGCTCCGTGGCGGCGATTTGTCGGTCCGCCGCCGGCCCTGGCAATGCTGAGCGGCGTTTCCTTCAGGTAGCGCGCCGCCACCGCTCCCGATTTGACGCCGAGCTCCGCAGAGCCGTCTGCCCACGCCTGGTGGCGCTTTCCTTCTGGGCGTGGCGACGGGCCTTTGCGCCGGAAGCGGCGGGCGATCCGGCAGTTCCAAAGTCGGGGCTCGAATTCGTCGGGACCATCTGCGGCGGCGCCGTCGCGAGAGGCGTGGGAACGCACTCGGGCTGCGGGCCGCGAGCTTCTCACCGAAGCGCAGGGCGCGGGGTCATGTGGTTTTCTGGCGGGGCGCTGTGGGTGGCAGACGGCGGAGGCACCGGACCGCAAAGTACCACCGCGCTGTGTCGGAGAGGGGCCGCGGCTTCACGTCCAACACGGCATCCCCCATTCGGCCGCCTTTCGGTATTCCCGCAACGATTCTCGCACGACCTGTAATGTGCGAATCCGACGTGGGGCGGGACGCTGGGAAGGCCACTCCGCACCACACTCCGATGCCGTACATCGCCTTCGCCCGCGCCGGTGCAACGCAGAACGCCCGCAGGGTGTCTCTCATAGTTCCCCACGCGGCGGGCGGAATCGGTGCCATTCGTGGTGGGCGCTGGTTTGCCTCCTCGGGGAGCGCCGCCACGCGCGCGCCCATTCCACGGAATTCCGGAAATTGACGCCCAGGAGGGTCGGCATGCGCTCCATGGTGGCTGGGCCCCCTCGCGCGTGAGGTCCGAGAAGGGCGTGACGCCGAAGGTCGCGTGTGGGTTTGCCGCGGCGTTCTGGCA
>NW_904700.1:0-962 GCF_000209065.1 Trypanosoma cruzi | reverse complement strand
CCTCACGCACAAGTTTGGCCTTTTCCTTTTTGGGATATGCAACATACCACTTTGCCAGGCGCAGTTTGCCCTGGCGGCTGATCAGAAGCAGGTATTTTATCATCGACACCAGTGCCAGAATGGTCCCCACTCCTCGCTAAGTAATGCTATGCGCCTCTGCAGCTTGCCCCTACGCTCTGTTTGCTTCGTGTTCTTTCACTGCCTTTTCGCCGTCGCGCGGGGGAATCGGGACTTCTTGTCTCGGCACCGCGCGCTGCGGATAAAAAAACGAGGGAAGCCAGCAGCAATGGGAAGGTGTGGAGAACAAAGAAGGGAAGAAAGGGAAACACACAGAGCTGCAGCTCGACAGGGGGAAGAGAGGGACAGAAAGTGAGAGAAAAGCGGTAGCTGTAACAGGTTCTTGACGGGTTTCCTCTTGCCATGCCCGCGCGTCTCTATTCAAAGAAAAGAAAAAGAAAAAAAAAGGAGAGACCGCCACGATTATCACAAAAACAAGGCTCAAATTGCAATGGTCTTTGCGCACATGCATCTGCTGACTCCGCCTCGTGGACGTTTGGACGCGACTGTCACAAGCAGAGAGTGTGAGCACACAGGCGGCAGCCGTGGAAGACGCAAACCAGCACCTACATCCATCCTCGCCTCAGTCTGACACAGCAAACAAACCGACAGCAAACAACATGCGGTGAGTAGAGGGGGTGCTGCAACAACACGCCAAGGCGTGATTGTTTGTATTTTGGAACGGCAGAATAAACGACCCCGTCGCCCTCCTTCAGCAATGCCGTGGAATTGCGTTCATGCAAGATGTCCGGATCAGCGCCGCACGAAGCAGCAATACTCTCCACTGTCTTTTTTTTCCTCGCATTTTGTGACGTCAGCGGTGCGCGCCGTGTTTTCCCCCGCTTTCCTTCTTCAAAGGAGAAGACGGCACCCACGGCCCCTTGCACACGTCTCCCCCTCCCGTT
>NW_904699.1:0-962 GCF_000209065.1 Trypanosoma cruzi | reverse complement strand
AAGAAGTTCGACAAGAACGAGACTGGGAAGCTGTGCTACGATGAGGTGCACAGCGGCTGCCTCGAGGTGCTGAAGTTGGACGAGTTCACGCCGCGAGTGCGCGACATCACGAAGCGTGCGTTCGACAAGGCGAGGGCCCTGGGCAGCAAGCTGGAGAACAAGGGCTCCGAGGACTTTGTTGAATTTCTGGAGTTCCGTCTGATGCTGTGCTACATCTACGACTTCTTCGAGCTGACGGTGATGTTCGACGAGATTGACGCCTCCGGCAACATGCTGGTCGACGAGGAGGAGCTCAAGCGCGCCGTGCCCAAGCTTGAGGCGTGGGGCGCCAAGGTCGAGGATCCCGCGGCGCTGTTCAAGGAGCTCGATAAGAACGGCACTGGGTCCGTGACGTTCGACGAGTTTGCTGCGTGGGCTTCTGCAGTCAAACTGGACGCCGACGGCGACCCGGACAACGTGCCGGAGAGCGCGTGAAGCTCGCGGCCGCAGAGTGACGTGCCCGCGCCGTTGCCAATGTAAACACCGTGTCCGCATGCGGCGGGGCACTTGTTTTTGCTGGGCGGAGCACATTCTCCACTTTATGTAGTTGATGGTCATTTTTACTTTCTACTGTCGTTGTGTGTGTGTGTGTGTGTGGTGGGCTCCTGTGCCCTTGTTGCTGTGTGTCTTCTGTGCCGCTGTGGGCCTTGGTGCCACCTCTCTCTTTCTGTTGTGGGTTTGTGTGCTTGCGCGCAGGTTGTGCAACAGTCGATAATAAGCCGAGTCAAGGAGAGCAACGAGATGGGTGCTTGTGGGTCGAAGGGCTCGACGAGCGACAAGGGGTTGGCGAGCGATAAGGACGGCAAGAACGCCAAGGACCGCAAGGAAGCGTGGGAGCGCATTCGCCAGGCGATTCCTCGTGAGAAGACCGCCGAGGCAAAACAGCGCCGCATCGAGCTCTTCAAGAAGTCGACAAGAACGAG
>NW_904698.1:0-962 GCF_000209065.1 Trypanosoma cruzi | reverse complement strand
GTTGACGTGTTGTTAGTCTGTGCTTAAAGCTACACGCAGGTGACAGGAGTGATGGCGATGATGATGGCTGGCCGTGTGCTGCTGGTGTGTGCCCTCTGCGTGCTGTGGTGCGGCGCCGGCGGTGTCTACGCGTGGGATCTTTCGAGTGATGCTGCGTTGCATAAAAAGCATTATGGAGCAAACGGTACGTACTGCAGGCTCAACAGCAGCTTCTTTTTCTGCAAAGAAAAAGGAGATGCAAGCAAAGGCGAAGAAACTGTCTCACAGGCGAGTACAGCTCAGAGCGGGACTGGGAGTGGCCAACCGAATGCCGGTGGTTCTTCTGGGGGGCAGGACCACGGTTCGGAGAAAAATGGTTCGGATGAATTGGAAAAAACAGAAGAAGGTACACAGGCATCACAACAGCCAAATGGGAACGTAACAGAAACACCAACAACAGCAACAGTCACCGCTGCTCAAACAAGTGCCATGAGGACGCCTGACGAGAGTGACGGCAGCCCCGCGGCCTCCCACACCACCTCCCCTCTTCTGCTTTTTCTTGTTGCTTGTGCGGCTGCGGCTGCGGTGGTGGCCGCGTGAGAGTGAGGGAGAGAGAGCCGTGCACCGCCCGCACACACACTCGTCCTTCTCTCTCCGTGTGTGTCCCCTTTGCATGGACTCTCGCCCTCACCTCAGCCTAATAAGCACACACATAATTTGTTCACGTGTTTATGCATGCACACCCATGCAGGGCCGTTGGTACTCTCTTTTGAGCCACACGCACCGCTGCCGTCTTGCCTGGCTGCATGGGCGGAGCACCGTAACAGTTTTTTTTTTACTTTTTCATTGCTTTGAGTGGGCGACCTCTCTCTCTCCCTGTGTGTGTGTGTTTTGCTTTACGGGAGCAATGAGAGTGTGTGTGCTTCGGTCGTCCCACGCTTCGGCTTCTTGTTTTTTGTTTTTTGTTTTTATTTTTTTTACTT
>NW_904697.1:0-962 GCF_000209065.1 Trypanosoma cruzi | reverse complement strand
TTGCGCCCGCCTGCAACATGGCTGTCCATGAGGCTGAAACCTGCGCGAGAGCGACTAAGCCTCTCGCGTAACGACGAGCAACCCAACAAAAGCAACGATCATTACGGTGCCAATTGTGTCACACTTAAGGACCTGACGCATCGACATGCAACGCGCGCACCGCAACCAGAAGGAATTACTCGCAGCGCTGGCGGCCATCAAAAAACGGCAAGGTAGCTGCCCGTCGTTTATGAGGGCGGAGGACGGCAGCCCCAACACTCCGCACAGGTGTCGCACCGCGCAGCCGACGCCTTATCCGATCTTTTAAATTGCTTGACGCAGTCGACGAGAAGGGAAAAGGAGCTTATCCCCCAACGACGCTCGACTGTGGTACGACGAATCACCGAAATCCCCGCTTTGGGCCAGCTACATGAGGAGAGCGAAGGAGGTGGCTCGAGAAATGTGGGTGCCGCCAACGTGGGAGCGGGGAATGTCCCTAGCGGGGCATGTCAGCTTGCGTGGATAACGGCGAGTCGTTGGTCCGAGGTTGCGGCCCTGACTCCCAACAATTCCACAATGGAGCCGGACGGGACCATAATTTTGGATCGGTCCGTGGCGCGAAAGACGGCGAGGGCGGATCCCCACCGCGCCTCGCGGTTCGTCAGGATACGAGGGCAGGAAGCGTTTGTCATTATAAAGTTATGCTGGACACTTCAACACAACGAAGAGCTCACGAATCTTGCGACCGCCCAAGTCGAACGAGCTCTGGCTCCTTGGAATGCCACGGCGCATTCCATAAAACGGGGTGCGTTGCGGCGCGCTGCTCCAATCGTGGGGAAATACAATTCTGACCCAGACGTGATCTCGCTGTTGGTGAGGCGCGTCGATTTTTTCGAACTTCCCCAGAACTCAGTCCGATATTTGAGGAGTTACACCACAATGCCGACCCAGGTGTCGTCGCTGGCCGCATGGTCGAAGAAAGG
>NW_904696.1:0-962 GCF_000209065.1 Trypanosoma cruzi | reverse complement strand
GTGTCTCTGACTCCCACCATTCATAATTGGAAACAAAATTTGGGCCACAACGTGTGATGCAGCAGCCGCTCGAAAACGATCAGCCGAGTGCAGCACCCGTGTGGGCAAGAGCTCGCGAAATTCCTCCAAGCAGCGGATAATTCAGGGTTGTTTGGTGTCCAGTGTGTGAACACGCAAACAGATAGTGACAGAGAGTGCCTCTGACCCCCACCATTCACAATCGGAAACAAAAATTTGGACCACAACGTGTGATGCAGCAGCCGCTCGAAAACGATCAGCCGAGTGCAGCACCCTTGTGGGCAAGAGCTCGCGAAATTCCTCCAAGCAGCGGATAATTCAGGGTTGTTTGGTGTCCAGTGTGTGAACACGCAAACAGATAGTGACAGAGAGTGCCTCTGACTCCCACCATTCATAATTGGAAACAAAAATTTGGGCCACAACGTGTGATGCAGCAGCCGCTCGAAAACGATCAGCCGACTGCAGCACCCTTGTGGGCAAGAGCTCGCGAAATTCCTCCAAGCAGCGGATAATTCAGGGTTGTTTGGTGTCCAGTGTCTGAACACGCAAACAGATAGTGACAGAGAGTGTCTCTGACTCCCACCATTCATAATTGGAAACAAAAATTTGGGCCACAACGTGTGATGCAGCAGCCGCTCGAAAACGATCAGCCGAGTGCAGCACCCGTGTGGGCAAGAGCTCGCGAAATTCCTCCAAGCAGCGGATAATTCAGGGTTGTTTGGTGTCCAGTGTGTGAACACGCAAACAGATAGTGACAGAGAGTGTCTCTGACTCCCACCATTCATAATTGGAAACAAAAATTTGGGCCACAACGTGTGATGCAGCAGCCGCTCGAAAACGATCAGCCGACTGCAGCACCCTTGTGGGCAAGAGCTCGCGAAATTCCTCCAAGCAGCGGATAATTCAGGGTTGTTTGGTGTTCAGTGTGTGAACACGCAAACAGA
>NW_904695.1:0-962 GCF_000209065.1 Trypanosoma cruzi | reverse complement strand
CACGAAGGACAAGGCGCTCCTCATGGAGATCACCGCCATTCTGACGGACATGGCCAACGGAAACGTGGCCCCGGAGGTGGCTCACCGCCTCAGGGCAACCAACCTCACGGTGCTGCGGAAGCCAAACAAGAAGTTCCGCCCGATCGGCGCCGAGTGCGTGTGGGCAAAGGCTATATCACTCATGGCGGTGGACGCGGTCATGCCAGCCCTCAAAACCTGCTTTAAGAACCTGCAATACGGGGTCGGCAACAACATCGAGTTGGCGATAGAGAAGGTACGGCAGGACTTCCACATCAAGGGCAGTGTGGCCATGCTGGACGGCCGGAATGCGTACAACGCCATCAGTCGCACGGCCATCCTATCCGCCGTCTATGGCAACACCACATGGAGCCCACTGTGGCGGGTCACACGACTCCTGCTGGGCACGGAAGGGCTGGTGGGCTTCTACGAAAAGGGACAATTGGTCCACTCGTGGACGTCGACGCGGGGAGTGCGACAGGGCATGGTGCTGGGACCGGTGCTTTTTTCCATCGGCACCATCGCCACCCTCCGCCAACTGGAAAGCAGCTTCCCCAACGCCAGCTTCACGGCGTACCTGGACGACGTTACGGTGGCGGCACCACCGGGCATGCTTGGGCAGGTATGCGAGGCGACATCCAGAGCGATGCGTGCCCTGGGCATCGAGACAAACGAGGACAAGACGGAGGTCCTCCATACAGACGGACCAGTGGACATGCCCGCGGAGTACATCCGGCCGTTTGCCCGCGTGCTCGGTGCGGGGATAGCAAACGACCCGGAGAGCGAGCTGATTACGCAGTTTGTGCAACGCAAGGCGGAGGAGACAGACCGCCTGTTCCGAGCAATTGTGGAGCTCCCATTTGCGAAACACACGCAGTGGCGGCTCCTGTCCGTGTCGGCGCTGCCACGCGTGACGTTCCTCCTGCGGACGCATGCCCCAGTGC
>NW_904694.1:0-962 GCF_000209065.1 Trypanosoma cruzi | reverse complement strand
CAGGGGGCATCCGCCCCGTTGCGGAGAGCATTGAGACCGGCCATGGAAAACCGTCAAGGGACTTAGACACGGCTGCTCCCCAGAAGCATCCGTCGCCAGAGGAGAGGGAATTCGCTTCAGGTGCCACGACGGCAACGGTGTGCTCTTGCCCAGCGACACCGCGGGTGCGCCGCAGGAGGCGGAGAAGAAGCGCGATCTTCCGGACATCGAGGATGTGGCCGCCGATGGTGTGACGTCTGTTGTGGGACAATCATTATGAGATGAGGCCGCCAGCGACAAGGCCGGTGGCGGTGCCACAGCCACGGGACCCAAGGGCCCTGATGCCGCTGATGCCGCGCAGGGCGCCGTGGACCCTCCGCCGAGGGAGGATGAAGCGGCGGTGGTGCGCGGGGGTTGGGAGGCAGACATGAAGGACGCCCCGCCTCCGATCCACGGCAGTAACACTGCGGCTGCTGCTTGTCCCTTTCCGCTGATTCTTCTGCTTGCCGCTGCCGCCGCGGTGCCAACACTCAGCAGTGGGTGCAAGAGAGAAAGGCCTATATCAACTGGCATGTTCCTATCAGTATATACATACACTCTGCTTGTCTGTATACTTTGTACCAGGTACATGCTGTATGCACTCTCCCTCTTTTGTCGGTCGCTGATGTGGCGGCACCACGCGTGTTTTGATGGGTTGGGATAAGAAATTGTTTGGCTTCTTCTGGAGGATACTGTGGGGTGTTTGTGTGCGTGTACGAGGGATCTGTGTGGTTTTGATTTCCCTATTTTTGTTTACCTGCTTTGGCATTGCGTAATGGTACTTCCCTTCTCCATTATGTGTGTTCTGAAGTGTTGCTAGGGCACCGGGAGCGGATGCCTGTGGACGCACGCCGTGCATTATGCGCTACATTGGTGGGAGGGGAGACTGACATAACTGGCGGGATTCAGTAAGGCGCATTTTGCCCACGGACCCTGCAGCCGCA
>NW_904693.1:0-962 GCF_000209065.1 Trypanosoma cruzi | reverse complement strand
CAAGCAGCGGATAATTCAGGGTTGTTTGGTGTCCAGTGTGTGAACACGCAAACAGATATTGACAGAGAGTGTCTCTGACTCCCACCATTCACAATCGGAAACAGAAATTTAGACCACAACGTGTGATGCAGCGACCGCTCGAAAACGATCAGCCGAGTGCAGCACCCGTGTGGGCAAGAGCTCGCGAAATTCCTCCAAGCAGCGGATAATTCAGGGTTGTTTGGTGTCCAGTGTGTGAACACGCAAACAGATATTGACAGAGAGTGTCTCTGACTCCCACCATTCACAATCGGAAAGAGAAATTTAGACCACAACGTGTGATGCAGCGGCCGCTCGAAAACGATCAGCCGAGTGCAGCACCCGTGTGGGCAAGAGCTCGCGAAATTCCTCCAAGCAGCGGATAATTCAGGGTTGTTTGGTGTCCAGTGTGTGAACACGCAAACAGATATTGACAGAGAGTGTCTCTGACTCCCACCATTCACAATCGGAAAGAGAAATTTAGACCACAACGTGTGATGCAGCGGCCGCTCGAAAACGATCAGCCGAGTGCAGCACCCGTGTGGGCAAGAGCTCGCGAAATTCCTCCAAGCAGCGGATAGTTCAGGGTTGTTTGGTGTCCAGTGTGTGAACACGCAAACAGATATTGACAGAGAGTGTCTCTGACTCCCACCATTCACAATCGGAAAGAGAAATTTAGACCACAACGTGTGATGCAGCGACCGCTCGAAAACGATCAGCCGAGTGCAGCACCCTTGTGGGCAAGAGCTCGCACAATTCCTCCAAGCAGCGGATAATTCAGGGTTGTTTGGTGTCCAGTGTGTGAACACGCAAACAGATATTGACAGAGAGTGCCTCTGACTCCCACCATTCACAATCGGAAACAAAAATTTGGACCACAACGTGTGATGCAGCAGCCGCTCGAAAACGATCAGCCGAGTGCAGCACCCGTGTGGGCAAGAGCT
>NW_904692.1:0-962 GCF_000209065.1 Trypanosoma cruzi | reverse complement strand
CTCGCTGTCTGAGTGCCCAACAGAACATGTGAAAAATACCTGCGCGCAAGATGGAATTAAATACGTGAAAAGGTCGGCCTGCTTTCTCCGATGGCGTTGGCAAGCAGTCCCACACAATCCAATCAGGGTGGCACGCCGGACAGAATGGCGTCCGTCAATCAATAAAAAAATACGACACTGAAAAGGAGCAGAGAAGAGGTGGCGCATGCGATTGTCAGTGACAACTGTGAGCAAACCCGCCAGCACCAACTGAGGTGCCGAGGAGCACGTTTGTGTAGAACTGGCCGTCAGGCAGAGAGGACAAATAAAACAAAAGGGCAGCAAACCTCTCGTTCAATGTCTCCTGACCGCGACACCAGAATCAAAATACCATGGACGATAAGAGCGGCAAGGTCTTCTCCAAAACATCTTGTCAAGAGGCCGCAGGACCTCAGGAAGAGAGGAAGGCAGCGGCGGCAGCCACAGCGGGGGAGGCAATAAAACGGCTGGCAGGCACCTTCACGTCGACGCACACACCACATCCGAGTGGGCTGGGAGCACTGATCGAACCGCTCGGAAACACACGCATCAAATACGCAAAACAAAGTCGCGTTGAATCGACAGGAACTCCCGCCCAAAACAAATTTAAAAAGCAGCGTTTTTCAAGGGGGAATCCGCTTTTCCGACGACGGCACGAACGCCTCGCAGGAATTTCTTGCAAATCTCCCTTCGCAGGTCCACAAGAAAAACGCAGCGGAATAAAAAGAGAGCGCAACGACGCAAAATAAAATAATCCTCCTAACCGACCAGGTGGCAGGCCGCCCTCGCGCAAGTGGACAAAACACAACTTCACACCGTTCTTGTGGTGGTGGTCGTCTCGCAACATTTTTTTCCTTCTCGTCGCAGTGCACATCCCCCTCCCACAAATCATTTGTTCGGGCCATGCTCCTGCGGCCAAACATCGCGCTGCTGGATCCCGCGGC
>NW_904691.1:0-962 GCF_000209065.1 Trypanosoma cruzi | reverse complement strand
CATGCACGCACACATGCCGTGTTAAAACGCTGAGAATGCACGCACGCACAGGATTGTGGCTGCCGAGCCCCTCGCGAGGGGGGAAAAAGCCTGCATTTTGTTTTTTTTTTGACATGTTGCTCGGTGTGTGCTGACGCGTGACGAATAACAACACGCCCCAATAAGCGGAAAAGAAGTAAAACAAAATGGCGCTGAGCGGCACACCGGTAAGCCAAAAATACGCAATCACCAATAAAAAAGCCGGCGATCACCCAGCAGGCACATCAAGCCTCCTAAAAACCAACCTGGAACAGACAAAAAAAAAGAGACAATCATAGAAAACAAAGATCCCCGCCCCCAAACAGGAAAAACATTAAAGAAAACGCGATTCTTTTTTTTGTCCTTACTGCCGGGGTTGGCCGCTGCAAGAAATAAAAAATGGTAGGGCGGTGGCCCCGGACGTTGGATACAACACGACGTGTCGAATTATCCAACTTGCAGTGGCTGCTGCACCACACGCTGTGGTCTAAATTTTTGTTTTGAATTATGAATGGTGGTGGTCAGAGACACTCTCTTTCAATGTCTGTTTGCGTGTTCACACACTGGACGCCAAACAACCCTGAACTATCCGCTGCTTGGAGGAGTTTCGCGAGATCTTGCCCACAAGGGTGCTGCAGTCGGCGGATCGTTTTCGAGTGGCTGCTGCACCACACGTTGTGGTCTAAATTTTTGTTTCGAATTATGAATGGTGGTGGTCAGAGGCACTCTCTTTCACTATCTGTTTGCGTGTTCACACACTGGACGCCAAACAACCCTGAACTATCCGCTGCTTGGAGGAATGTCGCGAGATCTTGCCCACAAGGGTGCTGCAGTCGGCGGATCGTTTTCGAGTGGCTGCTGCACCACACGCTGTGGTCTAAATTTTTGTTTCGAATTATGAATGGTGGTGGTCAGAGGCACTCTCTTTCAATGTCTGTTTGCGT
>NW_904690.1:0-962 GCF_000209065.1 Trypanosoma cruzi | reverse complement strand
GGCACTCTCTGTCAATATTCTGTTTTTGCGTGTTCACACACTGGGACACCAAACAACCCTGAACTATCCGCTGCTTGGAGGAATTTCGCGAGCTCTTGACCACACGGGTGCTGCACTCGGCTGATCGTTTTCGAGCGGCTGCTGCATCACACGTTGTGGTCCAAATTTTTGTTTCCGATTGTGAATGGTGGGAGTCAGAGACACTCTCTGTCAATATCTGTTTGCGTGTTCACACACTGGACACCAAACAACCCTGAATTATCCGCTGCTTGGAGGAATTTCGCGAGCTCTTGCCCACACGGGTGCTGCACTCGGCTGATCGTTTTCGAGCGGCCGCTGCATCACACGTTGTGGTCCAAATTTTTGTTTCTGATTGTGAATGGTGGGAGTCAGAGGCAATCTCTGTCAATATCTGTTTGCGTTTTCACACACTGGACACCAAACAACTCTGAACTATCCGCTGCTTGGAGGAATTTCGCGAGCTCTTGCCCACACGGGTGCTGCACTCGGCTGATCGTTTTCGAGCGGCCGCTGCATCACACGTTGTGGTCCAAATTTTTGTTTCTGATTGTGAATGGTGGGAGTCAGAGACACTCTCTGTCAATATCTGTTTGCGTGTTCACACACTGGACACCAAACAACTCTGAACTATCCGCTGCTTGGAGGAATTTCGCGAGCTCTTGCCCACACGGGTGCTGCACTCGGCTGATCGTTTTCGAGCGGCCGCTGCATCACACGTTGTGGTCCAAATTTTTGTTTCCGATTGTGAATGGTGGGAGTCAGAGACACTCTCTGACAATATCTGTTTGCGTGTTCACACACTGGACACCAAACAACTCTGAACTATCCGCTGCTTGGAGGAATTTCGCGAGCTCTTGCCCACACGGGTGCTGCACTCGGCTGATCGTTTTCGAGCGGCTGCTGCATCACACGTTGTGGTCCAAATTTTTGTTTCTGATTGT
>NW_904689.1:0-962 GCF_000209065.1 Trypanosoma cruzi | reverse complement strand
GACGACGAATCGAAGTATTCACGCTGCGGCTGCGGCCCCGTACGAGAGATATATGACGACGAATCGAGGTATCCACGCTGCGGCGGCGCACCCTAAACATGTCGCTTTCGTTTTCCAGGGGACAACGCAAATGTGCTCGATTGTTCGAAGATCGAACTTAACACCTTACGTGAAAATGGGTCGCGCGACCACATTTTTTTTAGCTCAGTGGCAAAACAAGCTCACAATTTCATCCGGGGTGCGGGTTCGAGCCCCGAAGAAGCCTAAGTTTTTTTCCTTTTTTTTTTGGAATTCTTGTTTCTTATTGCTTTTTAAACTTCTGGTTTGCAGGACGGTGTGCGAGTTCTGCAATCGCACTGATTCCATCAGTTTCGTGGTGTGTGCGGCTGCGGCTGCGGTGGTGGCCGCGTGAGAGTGAGTGAGAGAGCGCCATGCACCGCCCGCACACACACTCGTCTTTCACCCACTCTCTGTGTGTGTCCCCTTGCATGGACTCTCGCCCTCACCTCATCCCACGAAGCACACACATAATGTGCCCATTGTATATATTGCATGCACACCCATGCAGGCCCGTTGGTGCTCTCTTTTGCACGACACGCACCGCTGCCGTCCTGCCTGACTGCATGGGCGGAGCACCGTAACTGTTTCTGTTTTGTTTTTATTGCATTGAGTGGGCAACCTCTCTCTCTCTCCCTGTGTGTGTTTTGCTTTACGGGAGCAATGAGAGTGTGTGCGCTGGTCGTCCCACGCTTCGGCTTTTTGTTTTGTTTTTCATTGTTTTGTGGTTGAGAGCACCCATTCCGCGGGCTGCGTGTGTGTGTTTGTGTGTGATGATATGAGTAATTTGTGCGTGTGTGCTATCTGCCTCTCTCTGCCGTTGCTTTCTTCTGACTCTCTTGTGGCGCACAGCTGCTCTGCAATTATAGGCGCTGCCAAACACACAAGCACATGCACACACATGC
>NW_904688.1:0-962 GCF_000209065.1 Trypanosoma cruzi | reverse complement strand
GTTTCCCAATTATGAATGATGGGGGTCAGAGGCACTCTCTGTCAATATCTGTTGGCGTGTTCACACACTGGACACCAAACAACCCTGAATTATCCGCTGCTTGGAGGAATTTCGCGAGCTCTTGCCCACACGGGTGCTGCACTCGGCTGATCGTTTTCGAGCGGCTGCTGCATCACATGTTGTGGTCTAAATTTTTGTTTCCAATTGTGAATGGTGGGGGTCAGAGGCACTCTCTGTCAATATCTGTTTGCGTGTTCACACACTGGACACCAAACAACCCTGAATTATCCGCTGCTTGGAGGAATTTCGCGAGCTCTTGCCCACACGGGTGCTGCACTCGGCTGATCGTTTTCGAGCGGCTGCTGCATCACATGTTGTGGTCTAAATTTTTGTTTCCAATTATGAATGATGGGGGTCAGAGGCACTCTCTGTCAATATCTGTTTGCGTGTTCACACACTGGACACCAAACAACCCTGAATTATCCGCTGCTTGGAGGAATTTCGCGAGCTCTTGCCCACACGGGTGCTGCACTCGGCTGATCGTTTTCGAGCGGCTGCTGCATCACATGTTGTGGTCTAAATTTTTGTTTCCAATTATGAATGATGGGGGTCAGAGGCACTCTCTGTCAATATCTGTTTGCGTGTTCACACACTGGACACCAAACAACCCTGAATTATCCGCTGCTTGGAGGAATTTCGCGAGCTCTTGCCCACACGGGTGCTGCACTCGGCTGATCGTTTTCGAGCGGCTGCTGCATCACACGTCTTGGTCTAAATTTTTGTTTCCAATTATGAATGGTGGGGGTCAGAGGTACTCTCTGTCAATATCTGTTTGCGTGTTCACACACTGGACACCAAACAACCCTGAATTATCCGCTGCTTGGAGGAATTTCGCGAGCTCTTGCCCACACGGGTGCTGCACTCGGCTGATCGTTTTCGAGCGGCTGCTGCATCACACGTCT
>NW_904687.1:0-962 GCF_000209065.1 Trypanosoma cruzi | reverse complement strand
GCTCTGGAGGGAGCTGCCGCCAGAGAACATGCGGCTGTGGTGGGCTTGACGTCTGCTGGGAGCGGACTGCTGCCGCTGCTTCTTCTGCTGGGACTGTGGGGCTTTGCGGCTGCGTGAGGAGTGTGCGGCCTCAGTGGGGAACACTTGCGCTCTCCTCTGCAGCGACAAACACACACCGCTAGGAATATATTTTACTACGCAGAGAATAATTTCTTTTTTTTTTCTTAATTACTTTCCTTCCCTTTTGCTTGATGATTTAGGGCAACCACCATGGAATTTTTCTTTTTTACTATTCCCTCTTTTTAATTGCTTCTTGCTGCACTCTTCCTGTGAGGGGTGCCGTGTGTTTCCGCCCAACTGCTCCACTCGCACACCCACCGACACGCTCATGACGACGGCCCTGTGCGCCTCGCCTGCTGCACGCATGAGGAGGGGCCGCGACGAACGGCGCGCTGAGGGAGCCGTGACGTGTGGGCGTGCGACGAGGGCCTGTGGGGCGGAGCACACATTTCTTTCCCTCTTTTTTTGCTTTTATTGCGGCCAGGGCGGGCAGACACCCGTAGCGCCACACACACAGCCACACCCTGCCGCCGTGTTTTTTTTTTTCTCTTTTCTTTTTTTTTTTTGCTGCGCTCACACTTCCGATGGAGAGACGCGACTGCCGTCATGTCTGCGTGCTTCTCTCAGTCCCCACAAACACACGAGTGACTGTGCTCTGCAGGCCGCACTCACGCGCCGATGAGAGGGCTGAGGGGAGCAGCAACGCGCAGATGACCCCATGAAATATAAACTATGTGCGGACACATGGAGGGTCAGACGGTTGAAAGACATGTAATTATTTAATTTTCTTTTTGGGCAAAATAAAAAAAAAATACAGCTTGGTATGGCCACACGGTAAGCAGCCGCTTTTTTGTTTTTGTTTTTGTTTGGAACCAGTAATAGAGGACGACTTTTTCTTTTTT
>NW_904686.1:0-962 GCF_000209065.1 Trypanosoma cruzi | reverse complement strand
CACTTTTGGGTGCGTGTGCGGGGCAAGGCGGCGCATTCGTCGCTTGCGCTGACGGGTGAAAGCTGCAACGCCATCGACTACGCCACAAAGCTCATTACGAAGCTGCGCGAGATTGCGGAGGAGTACCGCCGGAACGGCACCCGGCATGACTTCCAGGTGCCGTTCTCAACGCTGTCGACGAACCTCATCAGTGGCGGCAACGCCTCGAACACCGTGCCCGCGGAGTGCGAGTTCCTCTTCGAGTTTCGAGCGCTTCCCAACGAGACTGTCTCCAAGATGATGCAGCAGGTGCGGTCGTACGTGGAGACGCAGCTTCTCCCGGCCATGAAGGCGGAGTTTGAGGACGCTGAAATTGTTATCACGCCGCGGGATGAAACGCCGTCGTTTGAGGGCAGTGAGGAGGCGCCCATCACCAAGCTGGTATGTGCCATTAACAATGATTACAAGGTTTGGAAGAAAAACTATTGCACGGAGGCGGGCCACTACAGTGGGATTGCCGGCGCACCAACTGTGATATGCGGACCCCATGGCGGGGACATACACTGTGCGAATGAGTATGTTACCCCCGCGCAGCTCGACAAGTGCCGTGAGTTTGTTCTGAAGGTGGCGGAGAGCCTCAAGGCGTCCCCTGCCCGCCTGTGACAATGTTGCCACCGCCAGTGTGCTGGGGCGTTATATTTACCTGAAATTTAGTGGGGTTTTAGTTGAGCCTCTTTCTTTTACTACTTGTTTCTTGGGTGGGTGGGTTTGGGCTATGTTTGGCGTTGGGCGTTGGTGTGGAGGACCGTCATGGCGTGTCTCAATTTCCACACCGGCAGCTGAATGCGGGGCACTGTTTAGGGGTACATTCTGACAGCGGGGTATGTGGTAGGCACATCGTTCTTTTTTATGAGCTTGTGAAGAGAATGTTCTCAGGAAGACTAGCTGCCCAAATTAACATATTTTGATAAAACGAAAATATA
>NW_904685.1:0-962 GCF_000209065.1 Trypanosoma cruzi | reverse complement strand
CTGCATCACACGTGTGGGTCCAAATTTTTGTTTCCGATTGTGAATGGTGGGAGTCAGAGGCACTCTCTGTCAATATCTGTTTGCGTGTTCACACACTGGACACCAAACAACCCTGAACTATCCGCTGCTTGGAGGAATTTCGCGAGCTCTTGCCCACACGGGTGCTGCACTCGGCTGATCGTTTTCGAGCGGCCGCTGCATCACACGTTGTGGTCCAAATTTTTGTTTCCGATTGTGAATGGTGGGAGTCAGAGACACTCTCTGTCAATATCTGTTTGCGTGTTCACACACTGGACACCAAACAACCCTGAACTATCCGCTGCTTGGAGGAATTTCGCGAGCTCTTGCCCACACGGGTGCTGCACTCGGCTGATCATTTTCGAGCGGCCGCTGCATCACACGTTGTGGTCCAAATTTTTGTTTCCGATTGTGAATGGTGGGAGTCAGAGGCACTCTCTGTCAATATCTGTTTGCGTGTAACACACTGGACACCAAACAACCCTGAACTATCCGCTGCTTGGAGGAATTTCGCGAGCTCTTGCCCACACGGGTGCTGCACTCGGCTGATCATTTTCGAGCGGCCGCTGCATCACACGTTGTGGTCCAAATTTTTGTTTCCGATTGTGAATGGTGGGAGTCAGAGGCACTCTCTGTCAATATCTGTTTGCGTGTTCACACACTGGACACCAAACAACCCTGAACTATCCGCTGCTTGGAGGAATTTCGCGAGCTCTTGCCCACACGGGTGCTGCACTCGGCTGATCGTTTTCGAGCGGCCGCTGCATCACACGTTGTGGTCCAAATTTTTGTTTCCGATTGTGAATGGTGGGAGTCAGAGGCACTCTCTGTCAATATCTGTTTGCGTGTTTATATACTGGACACCAAACAACCCTGAACTATCCGCTGCTTGGAGGAATTTCGCGAGCTCTTGCCCACACGGGTGCTGCACTCGGCTGATCGCT
>NW_904684.1:0-962 GCF_000209065.1 Trypanosoma cruzi | reverse complement strand
GTCGTCCGCGGCACAAATAGATCGACCGTATGAGGCAATTGCGCATATCCCGAATTACTCCTCACAACGTCTGCGGCATCACAGGGGCCGCAGCACATCATAACGAAGAGGAGGAGCAGCACAGCGGAAGTAAACACACGCCGGGAAATGCTGGGCCTCTGCGGCTCACTCTCTCTTCCTTCCCTCCTCCTGCCCCTGGATCCGGTCACGCGGCAACGGTTGTGTGTGCGGGGCGCCATGACTGCAGCAACACGTGAGAGCATGTAAATATGCGTGCGGACGGTGTGTGTGTGTGTGCTGTTGTTGGAACTTTCAGAGCCTTCGAATTTCACAGTAGCGATTAGCGTTCGCTTGCTTTCTTTCCTAGCGTGTCTGTGTGCAAGAAATGGAAAGACAGCAACAGCGGCAATACATCAGACACGTCAGTGAGGAGCAGAGCAGAGCACCCACGCAAAGAGCGGGGCTCGAGAAAACCCGTAAGGAACAGCACGGAGAACCACCGCCCACAGAAAAGAGCAGCAACACGGCAGGTCACGGCGGGCCGTCGGTGTGTGCGGGCCAGCCCTCACGCGGTGCAACACGCCACACCCAGCAGGGAATGACAGACAGACAGACAGAGAGAGATGAATGGACGCCGTCAAGAGGCACTTACAATCAACATGGCCCGTGAGCATGCGGCCACTCCACGCAGGAACACAGCAGGAGAAAAGGGGGAAAAGCAGGAAGCAGCACAAACACACGGGAGAAACAAACGACAGGCGGGAAAAGCATCGCCACGGTCCTCATCCTGGCCGGCAACTCCACACCAGCCCTCACACACACACACACCATCGCAGTGCCGTCAGTCCGCGGGTGAGAGGATTCGGCCCTCCACACAACAAACTCACACACCGCCAGCAGTCACCCAACATGGACGAGAAGCGACACACCGCGCCACCGCCTCCAGTTAAATCCCACGGCCA
>NW_904683.1:0-962 GCF_000209065.1 Trypanosoma cruzi | reverse complement strand
TTATTCTTCTCAGGGTGTGAGGATGAGGCGGCGGCGCGCCCATCTTGGCTTTGTTGGCGTATTGCGTCCCGTTCTATCTGCTCCTGTCGTGTTGGCGCTTCTTACCTTTCCGTTCATTGTGTGGACATGACAAACTGATCCTGAGCCTGCTCTGCCGTCGCAGCCGACGGTGAGCAAAGTGATCGCCCCTGCTGCCGCTCAAGGCAACATTCATGAGGACTCGTTAACGGTAGTGATGGTGTCATATCCAATGACGAGGCGACGAAATTGTTTGTTGCATGTTTTGAAGGCCACTCTGTATGATTGGCCGAAGGATGAGGGTCTTGTCCATGAGGTGCTGCTCGTGTGGAATGGCGTGAAGGAAACGGTGCCAGACGAATTGCTTGCGTTGAAATCGAGGTGCAGCAACCACCCAATTCCGTGGCGAATCGCTGGCTTGTCGCCTCTCTTCTCCGCACCGAGGCTGTGCTCAACATCGACGATGATATGAACGTGTCGTATGATGCGGCACGGTGCATGTTTTCAATTTGGTTGCGATCCCGCTCTTCGCTTGTGGCGACGGACGTGCGGGCCATTGTTGACTGCGGCAAAACAATGGAGCAGCGTAAGTACAACCTTTCGTTTGTTTATGTGGCACGAGAGCGGCTGCGAGGGATAGGCCTATCGCACAGGGTGGCTTTGCCACGGGCTCTTCTCTCCTCGCGTGTATACTACGTTGTCTTTGGGGAGTCTTTTACCGGGCTGTTAGTGTGCCCACGTACCCCAGCCTGACGAGTTCCACGTCCACTCGACAAGGTCCCATCCGTCTTATAGTGGAGGAGTTGCTCTGCGGTGGCATTGCCTTCAACTACGCGGCGGCGAATGTCTCCGTTTTTTTCTTGTGGCCGCATGGAACGTATTCCGTGCGTCAACTTCGGATAAAGGCCACCCCAATTCTGGTAGAGGCTGCTGTGAAGTCGTTT
>NW_904682.1:0-962 GCF_000209065.1 Trypanosoma cruzi | reverse complement strand
CAACGTGAGCTAAACAATGCGTGTGGCCTTCCGCAGCCGTGTGCATTGCAACTCCCCTCAGCTGCCCAGTGTTTCTTCCTTCCTTGTGGACAGAAACCGCATAGTACACTTGGACTTGCTCGGGTCCTCCACAGGCTCATGTAACCGTGTCCACCCCGCCTGCGCGGCTCTTGGACCGCACCACGTCTCCGTTCACTGCTGCACCACCGAATAACGTGAAACAAGGATCCCTAACACCGTATCTGTGAGGCAAGCACATGCATCACTCCAACGAGTGCCCACTGTGAGGAATCACACGGTGGCACACACACAATCTCGCCCTCCCATGAACAATTCGCCGCCAACAATCACAACGGCATTAAGAAGCAGCCTCGGGGCAATCCCTCAAAGCCGTCCCCGCCCCCGGCGAGCGACCGACTCCGGGAACCCCGCACTCCAGTGCCGTTCCGGGAAGGACTCCTGCCACCGCCAACCGTGTTTCCCTGTCGCGTTAGCACACGGAGACTTTTGCACAAAACGACGCGCTATATTAAACACGTTCCTATGAGAGTGCATGGCAACAGGCACAGGGCGCGCCATCTCATCGTCCCGTCTCAATAAAGAGAGTATCCGCGCCACTTTGCTGCAGCACACACGGATTTGCTTACATAGTTTCCCTCGTGCTTTCTCAAATAAATCCGATAGTCCGCACTGCGGTAGCACGTGCCCTCACACCTCGTAGTGCCAAAACTGTGTTCCGACACGACGCGGCTGGTCTGGGTGCCGGTAGATGCCGTCAGCATTGCGCAAACAACAACAATCCCATGAGGGAAATATTGCCGGCTCTTGGCTTCTCCCGGCAATACGGGGTGCTGGACCCTGGCGCCACGATGTCGCACTCAAGCACGAAATCGCAAGGGGAATCAATGATGGCGCCAGCACAAAAATGCCGTCTCGCCCTCAATGGGATGCGGCGCCTCACT
>NW_904681.1:0-962 GCF_000209065.1 Trypanosoma cruzi | reverse complement strand
CGGGCCAACGCCACACACTTGTTCCGGAGCACATGTTATCCCATGCCTCGCTGACGCCACCCTCAGCATCCCCTACAGGTACACCGTGCACTCACTCCCAAAATACAGGTGTGGGCCACACCTCAAGAAAACTGCACAATGCGCCTGCAAACTGCTCGTTGAAAGTTGTCATTGTGTTGGGTGTCAGGGGCAACGCAATCACACGTCGCGGCTCCTCAGGAGATCAAGAAGGTGGCAATCAGCATTCAATTGGGATGGGCTTCGCAAACCCCTTGCGACTTTTGTCCGATGGGATGCTTCAGTGCATATGAAACCTTGACCGCGCGACGGAATGCCTATGCGCTCTAAAAAAGTAAGCAGGAACTCACGGGAGAAGGATACATAATATAGCGGAAGCAAAATGCCACGAATAAAAAAGAACGGTGAAAAATTATATGGAGGGATATACATATGAAAATAGGCGTTGATCAACGTGTAGATATATCGATATGGGTATGAGCATAAAAACGATACTTTATTCATTGATGCATCTGTATAGATATGGATGTATCCCTTCGTTTCCCTAAAATTTGACAGATTGCTTGGTTTCCTGATTTATTGAATTGCCATTTTATTGGCTGCACATGTATGTAGATAGGCATTTAGATGTCAGTACTAATATCTATTCAGCGCTGTTGATATATATATATTGCTACTATTCCTCGTGTCTTCTCAAATAAATACGAAGGTCCACACGCCAGCCACCATCGCAGAGCACGTCCGCCCAACGATCGGAGATGTGAAAGAGAGCCCGGCACCCGAAGTGGGAGCCGCAGCGGAGGCCGTGAAGCACACACCACCGCTACGCACCCGCCCCGGGGACAGTGTGGTGGCTCGATGATCCGTTGCCGCCAAGAATCAATAAAACAACAAATCACAGAACCAACCAAACATGGACGCTATAAATAGAAAAGGAGAGGAGG
>NW_904680.1:0-962 GCF_000209065.1 Trypanosoma cruzi | reverse complement strand
TTGATGCAGCAGCCGCTCGAAAACGATCAGCCGAGTGCAGCACCCTTGTGGGCAAGAGCTCGCGAAATTCCTCCAAGCAGCGGATAGTTCAGGGTTGTTTGGTGTCCAGTGTGTGAACACGCAAACAGATAGTGACAGAGAGTGCCTCTGACTCCCACCATTCATAATCGGAAACAAAAATTTAGACCACAACGTGTGATGCAGCAGCCGCTCGAAAACGATCAGCCGAGTGCAGCACCCTTGTGGGCAAGAGCTCGCGAAATTCCTCCAAGCAGCGGATAGTTCAGGGTTGTTTGGTGTCCAGTGTGTGAACACGCAAACAGATAGTGACAGAGAGTGCCTCTGACTCCCACCATTCATAATCGGAAACAAAAATTTAGACCACAACGTGTGATGCAGCAGCCGCTCGAAAACGATCAGCCGAGTGCAGCACCCTTGTGGGCAAGAGCTCGCGAAATTCCTCCAAGCAGCGGATAGTTCAGGGTTGTTTGGTGTCCAGTGTGTGAACACGCAAACAGATAGTGACAGAGAGTGCCTCTGACTCCCACCATTCATAATCGGAAACAAAAATTTAGACCACAACGTGTGATGCAGCAGCCGCTCGAAAACGATCAGCCGAGTGCAGCACCCTTGTGGGCAAGAGCTCGCGAAATTCCTCCAAGCAGCGGATAGTTCAGGGTTGTTTGGTGTCCAGTGTGTGAACACGCAAACAGATAGTGACAGAGAGTGTCTCTGACTCCCACCATTCATAATCGGAAACAAAAATTTAGACCACAACGTGTGATGCAGCAGCCGCTCGAAAACGATCAGCCGAGTGCAGCACCCTTGTGGGCAAGAGCTCGCGAAATTTCTCCAGCAGCGGATAATTCAGGGTTGTTTGGGTGTCAGTGTGTGAACACGCAAACAGATAGTGACAGAGAGTGGCTCTGACTCCACCATTCATATCGGAAACAAAATTTAGA
>NW_904679.1:0-962 GCF_000209065.1 Trypanosoma cruzi | reverse complement strand
GTTGCGACAGTCCGTCCGAAACAAAGTCTCCCGCCGCGAGAACGTGAACGCAGTTTCTGCATTCTTCTTGAAAACATCTCAGGTGCATAAACGCTCGCGTGCGGAGCATGAGGGGGAGGAAGGAGCGACACAACATCCACCGCAGCCATCGCCACCTCACTTACTTCTCACGGGGCTTTCATTCACAATTCTTTTTGCTGTGCGTGGGGAATCATTACTGCACGTGCGTCGCTCCGAGTTCCTCACGGCATATCGAACGGTGTTCGCAACAGAGATCCCATGGTTGAATGCCCTGCTGCAGGTGACAGAAAAGGAGGGGCGCCTAATATCATTTGATGGGAAAACACTACTGCAGAAGTTCAATTTTATGTCAGAGCGGGAGGCGGGGAAGAAGCGATTTGTTAAAGCTGCTTCTATCGCAGCGGATTTAATGCTCTTTTTTGCTCTCTTAGAGGATGGGACTCTTTTTCGGCTTGCGCTGAAGGCAGCAAAAACGGCTCCCACCAAGGAAGTATTTGCAGAGGGAGTCACTGCCTTTGCCTTGTGGCCAGAGCAGCGGCGTGTGGTAATTTTTTTTACGGATGGTACCATGACTATCAAGGAGATGGGATCTTGCGAAGTGTGTGCAACTTTCCCACAGTTTGCCAATTTACCGCACTACAGCACTCCTGCCACTGACGAATCGAATAAAGAAGCACGTGATGATGAAGCACTACCTCAGGTGTCTCACGTGGAGATAGTCACAATGCGCGACGATAACACGGTAGAGGCGACAGCACTTGTTGTCATTCTCACTACAGGGGAATTGGCAGTCTATAAGGTTATCTCGTCCGACGCTTTTGGCCCGCTTCGCCTAAAGAAGTCGATGCATCACTTTTTAGATCATAAAGCAGAACGTGAGGTGATTGAGTCTATTGAAATGAAGAGAAAACGGTTGCAGCGGGAACGTGGAGCGGTTGAAA
>NW_904678.1:0-962 GCF_000209065.1 Trypanosoma cruzi | reverse complement strand
CCCGCCTGTGTGCTCACACTCTCTGCTTGTGACAGTCGCATCCAAACGTTCACGAGGCGGAGTCAGCAGAGGCGGCATGTGCGCAAGGACCATTGCAATTTGAGCCCTGTTTTTGTGATAATCGTGGCGGTCTCTCTTTTTTTTTGTTTTTTTTGTTTTGTTTTGTTTTTTTTTCTCTTTGAATAGAGACGCGCGGGCATGGCAAGAGGAAACCCGTCAGGAACCTGTTACAGCTATCGCTTTTCTCTCTCTCTTTCTATCCCTCTCTTCCCCTCTCTAGCTGCAGCTCTGTGTGTTTCCCTTTCTTCCCTTCTTTGTTCTCCACACCTCCCTATTGCTGCTGGCTTCCCTCGTGTTTTTATCCGCAGCGCGCGGTGCCGAGACAAGAAGTCCCGATTCCCCCGCGCGACGGCGAAAAGGCAGGGAAAGAACACGGAGCAAACAGAGCGTAGAGGCACGCCGCAGAAGCGCATAGCATTACTTAGCGAGGGGTGGGGACCATCCTGGCACTGGTGTCAATGATAAATATGCCTGCTTCTGATCAGCCGCCAGGGCAAACTGCGCCTGGCAAAGTGGTATGTTGCATATCCCAAAAAGGAAAAGGCCAAACTTGTGCGTGAGGCGTGTCAACTTGCTTTGGGTCGGTCGGTGCGCTTTTCCAATGTGGTTGAGCACAGGGGCAGCAAGTACATTTGTCGTCGTTATGCCTCCCTTTATTTTGTTGCTTCCATCGACAAAGACGATAACAAGCTGATCGTACTGGAAGTCATCCACCATTTTGTGGAGGTATTGGACCGCTACTTTGGCAATGTCTGCGAGCTCGATCTCATCTTCAACTTTCATCGAGCCTATTTTGTGCTGGACGAGGTGATATTGGGCGGTGAGTTAGAGGACAGCAGTAAGCGTACAATTCTAAAGTATATTCAGGTGCATGACAGCGCTTCGGAGGAGATCGAGCAGGC
>NW_904677.1:0-962 GCF_000209065.1 Trypanosoma cruzi | reverse complement strand
CAGCCACCCAATACCGGTCGTTGACCCGCCTCTAGCGGACGACCCGACATCCGCGGAGGATGCGGAAGGAGACGAGGGTGAGGTTCCGAGGAAGCGGCCGCGGCGACTCTGATTCCGGGGTTTTGCCGCCAATAAAATTTATTGGGCAGCGTGGATGGTGTGGCGGGCGGCACTGCGGACACACCCCAATCGAGCAGCAGCGTCACGGGGTTGTGCTTCGCGCTCTCCGCTGCAGCTCCGTCTCCGGGCGACGGGGCTCTCTTCCACGTCTCCACGTGGCGGGGCGGACGTGCACTGCGATGGCGGCCGGCGTGCGGGGCATCATATTTATTTGAGGAAACGAGAAAACACGAGCGAAACGAAAAAAAAAAATGCGCGAGCAGCATTTGGCAGGGTCGTGATGTGCACATGGCCCGTCGACCCCGCACTCGCGAGACGCAGCACAGCGATAACAATAGCATCGTGCAACTGTTGCGCTACTCCTCTCTTCGCTTCTGAAAAACGGACGATGAGTATATTAGTTTTCTTGTGCCTGCGATGCGTGGCTTAACGGACATTTGTGTGCTGGGGGAATGAATTTCTGCACAACCGCGTGGTGGCGAGGTGGTCTGGAGGGAGGAGACGAGTCCCAGCACCGCATGCACCCACGTGCGTCTTCTGATGCGGGCAGGCGATGGGAAGTCGCTGTGACCCAATGGGTGCGGGGGTTTTCGTGACTGCTGTGCTGAGGGCGGGGACGAGGACCCTCGATGCGGCGTTCCACGCAGACAAGCCTCTCCTGTGCTTTATTAGTATTTTTTTTTGTGCGTACTATTTTATTTGTTAAATGAAATATTTCTTAGATTTTTTGCAATTCCTAATTATATATTTATATATGTGTGTGTGTTTTTGTGGGCGCACTTTTTTTCCTTTGTTGTTATCTTTATTTTCTCTGTGCTGTTTTTGGTTGTTGGCCACTTTTT
>NW_904676.1:0-962 GCF_000209065.1 Trypanosoma cruzi | reverse complement strand
CGAAGCGTGGGACGACCAGCACACACACTCTCATTACTCCCGTAAAGCAAAACACACACACAGAGGGAGAGAGAGAGAGGTCGCCCACTCAATGCAATGGAAACAAAACAGAAACAGTTACGGTGCTCCGTCCATGCAGCCAGGCAGGACGGCAGCGGTGCGTGTCGTGCAAAAGAGAGCACCAACGGGCCTGCATGGGTGTGCATGCATATATACAATGGGCACATTATTGTGTGTGCTTCGTGGGGTGAGGTGAGGGCGAGAGTCCATGCAAGGGGACACACACACACAGAGAGAGAAGGAAGAGTGTGTGTGCGGGCGGTGCATGGCTCTCTCACACTCACTCTCACGCGGCCACCACCGCAGCCGCAGCCGCACAAACCACGAAACAGATGGAATCAGTGCGATTGCAGAACTCGCACACCGTCCTGCAAACCAGAAGTTTAAAAAGCAATATGAAACAAGAATTCAAAAAAAAATGGAAAAAACTTAGGCTTCTGCGGGAATCGAACCCGCGTCCCCGGATGACATTGTGAGCGTGTTTGCCACTGAGCTATAAAAATGCGGTCGCGCGACCCCTTTTCACGTAAAGTATTAATTTCGATCTTCGAACAATCGAGCACATTTGCGTTGTCCCCTGGAAAACGAAAACGACATGTTTAGGGTGCGCCGCCGCAGCGTGGTTACTACGATAAGTTCGTCATATATCTCTCGTACGGGGCCGCAGCCGCAGCGTGGTTACTACGATTCGTCGTGTTGTATCCAACGTCCGGGGCAGCCGCTGCAACTTGGATAATTCGACACGTCGTCCTGTATCTAACGTCCGGGGCAGCCGCTGCAAACTTGGATAATTCGACACGTCGTGTTGTATCCAACGTCCGGGGCCACCGCCCTACCATTTTTTTATTTCTTGCAGCGGCCAACCCCCGGCAGTAAAGACAAAAAAAGAATCGCGTTTTCTT
>NW_904675.1:0-962 GCF_000209065.1 Trypanosoma cruzi | reverse complement strand
TGGCAGAGGTGTACTGTGTCGACTACGGGTGGTACGTTGACACCATTCTCTCTGTCATCGCCCACGCCGGCAGTCTTACCCCGCAATTCATCATTTACCGTGTCGTAAATGTTATCATTAATCACAAATATGTTCAGAAAAGGGCGGCCACAACTTTGTTTAGTTTGTTGAAGATTCGTAAGACTGTCCCTGAGGTCCTGTTGCGTGTCGCCGCCATTGTTTTGGGCGAATTTGGGTATCAAATTGCAGTGAATGCGGAAAGCACACCACTCATGCAGGTGACCGTTCTTCAAAACCACCTTAAAGACGCCTCGGAGGAGACTCAAAGTCTCTTGTTAAGTACGTTTGTCAAGCTTTACAATTACTACGATATTGCGGTGCGTGAAAAAATACTGAATACACTTTGTCAGTATAGAAGCAGTTTCAATGTTGAGCTGCAGCAACGCGCCATGGAGTACGTCGGGCTCATCGAACTAGGCAATGATGAACTCCTCCAGAAGGTGTTGGAGCCATTGCCGAGCTTCAAGGAAGATGATTTTTCGCTTGTGCTACCTGGGCGCGCCCAGCGAGAGGAAGCGAATGTTGCCGTGTCTTTGAACATCTCTCGGGATAAAAGAGAGAAGTTGGTCGCCCCAAGGGCAGACAAGGAGCCTGATAAATTGAACAGCTCTGATCTCCTTGTGATCAATCGCGATGTCCCCTTAAATTCCGGTGGTGAGTCCGATGTGGACTTGGAGGCGTTGTTTACGGTCAATTCAACGATGCAATTGGATAGAATGGCAAAAGAAAATGAACTGTTACGGCGACGGTTTATTTTTTTGCTTGAAGAACCGTCTGGTGTCCTTTATTCCGATGAGTTTGTGGAATTGCACTGTGAACAGCAGTACCGCGGAGCCGATGCCCGTGTCACAGTCACAGTTCGAAACAAGATGGCAGTGGGACTGGAGAAAGTACATGTGGAG
>NW_904674.1:0-962 GCF_000209065.1 Trypanosoma cruzi | reverse complement strand
GAAGCTCGCGCCCACGTGGCGAGCAATAAAGTAGCACACGCCAGCAGGGAACGCCACACCGTACAGCACGCCAACGACACCAACCACGCGGTGCTGCACGCGAGCGTCGGGCATCGCCAGTGCAAGCACGGAGCCAAAGAAGATGCCGAGGTGCATCGCGTGCGCCACGACGCACGTCAGGCTCGGGAAGCGCATCGCCGCCCACGCACTCGCCGCGTCCACGCCGCGCCACCGCTGGAAGGCGGCCGTCACACCGCAGTGCACGCACCCGAACACAGCGGCGAGCAGCGCGTTGCCCGCCACCATCCACAGCGGATCAAGGGCAGCGAACACCGACAGGAAGTACGGCAGCGCAACGGTGCTCGCACGCTCCTGCGCCGAGGCGCATGGCATCCTTGCGAACACGCCGAACGCCTGCATCTCCAGAATGGAGCCCAGCCCGCCGGTCACCACCACGGCAACAGCCGCCGCACCCGCAACAACGCCGGTGATCGCCGAGAGGGCGCTGGCAGCAACGGGCAGCGTGTCGGACCTGATCGTGAAGGACCCAAGCAGCACACCCTTGCAGCCGCCGAACACCGCCACAGCGTCGCACTGAATGACTATCGTCTCGTCAGCAGCAGTGAAGTAACCGCGGTGCACGGGCACAGCCAGCTCCAGGACGGTGGACGGATTCGTCGCGTTGCGCACCCACGTCGCGTTGCGCAGCATCGTTCCCCACGGGCCGCCGAACCCGCGCGGCTGCGCCGTCGACACCGGCACGAAGCTCAGGTGCGTGCCGAGCCGCGGGTCGCTTGCCCACCGAAACGGCGGCGGCAGCGCCACCATCAGCAGCGTCGGGACGGCGCTCCCACCGCCGCGGATGTCGTTCTGCGTCAGGCCTCCTCCAGCCGCCGTCGTCGTCACGGCGAGCGTCGGGCACGCCACGTCGCTCCCACACAGCGTGCCGCTCACCGACGCCG
>NW_904673.1:0-962 GCF_000209065.1 Trypanosoma cruzi | reverse complement strand
GAGGTTTGGGAGAATGAGGCGGTGTGGGGAGTGGCAACCACCATCACCGCCACGAAATGGCTGCTTTCACCTCTTGCCTTTTCTCTTCACCCTGTTGTTGTTATTGTTTGTGTTCCCGATTGGTAGAGAAGACGTCCAAATCATGGCTCAAAACCCCTCAGCAGTAAACAACAAAAAGGAAGTGCCCGACAGGCGAACATGCATTCTTGACACCGTCCTCGACGCCATCGGCTCCACCCCCTGCATCCGACTCAATCACGTGCCGAAGAAACACGGCGTGTGCTGCGATGTGGTTGCAAAGTGTGAATTCCTCAACCCCGGTGGCAGCGTCAAGGACCGCATTGCTCGGCAAATGATTCTGGACGCAGAGGCGAGTGGCCGACTGCGCCCCAATCAAACAATTATTGAGGCGACAAGTGGGAACACGGGCATCGGGCTCAGTCTGGTGGCTGCGGTGAAGAAATACCCCATGATCATCACCATGCCCAAAAAGATGTCACATGAGAAGGAGGTGACCCTCCAGGCCCTGGGAGCAGAGGTGATTCGAACGGAGACCGCATTGCCATGGGACCACCCGGATAGTCTCATTGGCATGGCTCGGCGTCTGGAGAAGGAGAAGGGCTACGTGTTGCTGGACCAGTACCGGAACCCAAGCAATCCGAAGGCGCACTACGAAGGCACGGCTCAGGAGATTTACGATCAGTGCGGTGGAAAGGTTGACATGGCGGTGTTCACCACTGGGACGGGCGGCACAATGGCCGGAGTGGCAAAACGATTAAAGGAATTGCTGCCCAACATTGTCATTGTCGGCGTCGATCCGTACGGGAGCATTTTGGCCGATCCCTCGGTACCGCTGGATCCGAAGCCGTACCTCGTTGAGGGCATCGGGTACGATTTTGTGCCAGATGTCTGCGAACGGAAGTACGTTGATCGGTGGGTGAAGTCCGCTGACAAGGAAAGCT
>NW_904672.1:0-962 GCF_000209065.1 Trypanosoma cruzi | reverse complement strand
GTGTTTCGAAGGCTCATCACTAACAGAAGCATCCTTAGGGGATGGACGACGAATAATTTCTATTGAGGAAACAGTGCGCTCCGTGTGACCGCATGGACTGAGGTGCCGCGTCATGGATGGGTGAGAATCCGCTTCCGCGTGTGGCTCTTTGGGTGATTGCTCGCTCCGTGTGCGTTGTGTGCCGGCAGCGGGCTGTGGCCGTATCCCGTTGGCCGTGGGATTGAACCGGAGGCGGTGGCGGTGAGTCTCTTTTAGTTCTTGTCCATTGGTGGTTGATTGCTGGCGTTGTGTGCGTTTGTTGTGTGGAGGGCCGAATTTTCTCACCCGCGGACTGACGGCACTGCGATGGTGTGTGTGTGTGAGGGCTGGAGTGGAGTCGCCGGCCAGGGTGAGGGCCTTGGCGGTGCCTTTCCCGCCTGTAATTTGTTTCTTTTGTGTGTGTTGTGCTGCTTCTTGCTTTTCTCTTGTCATCTTCTCCTCTTGTGTTCCTGCGTGGAGTGGCCGCATGCTCACGGGCCATGTGGATTGTGAGTGCCTCGTGACGGCATCCATTCATCTCTCTCTCTCCGCCTGTCTGTCTGTCATTCCCTGTTGGGTGTGGCGTGTTGCACCGCGTGAGGGCTGGCCCGCACACACCGACGGCCCGCCGTGACTTGCCGTGTTGCTGCACTTTTCTGTGGGCGATGGTCCTCCGTGCCGTCCCTTACAGATTCTATTTTTTCCCACACCTTGCGTGGGTGCTCTGCTCTGCTCCTCACTGATATTTCTGGTGTATTGCCGCTGTTGCTGCTGTACTCTCCACTTCTTGAACACAGACACGCTAGGAAAACAAGCGCTAAACGCTACTGTGAAATTCGAAGGCACTGAAAGGACCAACAACAGCACACACATTGCCCACGCACACACATATTAGTATGCTCTCCCCGTGTTGCTGCAGTGAAGGCACCCCGCACACACAACCG
>NW_904671.1:0-962 GCF_000209065.1 Trypanosoma cruzi | reverse complement strand
TCGAGGAGCACAAGCAAACCCCGCTGTAATGAAGAACAAACACGCCAAGGTGATAGAAACCAACGCATAACAATTCTTCGTCGGGGCTCCAAAGCAATTCGCCGATAGGACCATGCCGTTTCACGCCCCTCAGGCACTTCAGTCCATTCCACATGAGTTTAAGCGAAAGATCTTCACCAATCCACTTACACATGACGTCACCCGCATCCGTGGCCATCACTAACAGCATGTGCCTTGAATTCACCGACACACGAGCTACACATGTGGCAGCGGCACACTTGAGCGAAAAGGCGATGTCATCCCTTGTAAAGTCACTTCCCACATTGCTTTGGGCTAAAACAACGTATCCATTCGACAACAAAAACACCGTCAACTTTATTTGGGAAGAATGGCACACATCCAAAATCGACCCAGACAAAATATCCCCGCGTGACACACGCATACTCGAGTCTGCATGCTCCTCCCCCATCTCATCTAGGGGAACAAAAGAAAGGGCATCCCTGCCCAGAGAACGACAACTCCATGTATGCAAAAGTTTTTGTTGAAACCAACCCATCACGCAAACCACCCCGGCCGTTGTACAGACAAAAAAACAGTTCGATCCGCCTGATGCGAGTGATGTCACGATTCCAAACTCTAAACGTTCCTCCTTTAAAAAACGCACACGGGAAGCAAAGGAACCGGTTCGAAGCAAATTATCGTGATACAACGGAGCCAGCACCTCCGTATTCTTCACTTCCAGAGAGATGTTAAAAAATAATATTCGTCGTTGTAGTGTTGTGACCACTAAATAGTCTCCCCTTGCATGCAACAAGAAGTGGGTCGCTGGATCATCATCGACTGTGGCACCATTTATTCGCACTGAACCAAGATAAATAATTTCGCTGGTGCCTGTCCAAAAGTGTAGTTGTGTTGAAGACAGCACGACGATGTAATTCCCCACAGAGCCTGATAACACCGCC
>NW_904670.1:0-962 GCF_000209065.1 Trypanosoma cruzi | reverse complement strand
CGGTTGAACATGGGTGTTGGCAGGCTACACCCTTCCATGCCGTCCTCCACCCGCATTTCTGCATTCAGGGAGTGCATAGAAAGAGGCAGCTCACTTGCCGGTTCTCCATCATGACTCGTGTTATTCTTCGCCAAGTTCTGCAGCAACTCCTCCAGAGATTGGCGGGTGTGGAATAAAGGCGCAGCAGGCTGTTGAATAGCTGGTTTTTCTTCCGTGGATCTCTGCTTCTCAGTATCCCCTTTTGAAGCTGAATCTGTCGCTGCCACACTCTTCCCAGACTCCTGCGTACGCTGCACAGAGACGGCTTGATGAGCCTTCTTTCCCGGCAGAACACCAATGCGGAAGACAACCTTGTCTCCAACTGAAAGTGCACGGAAGCCTTGCATTTGAATGTAAGACTGATGCACAAAAATATCCCCAACGGATACCGGCGTGCGCACCACATGCGCTTTCACCCCCGTGTCAATGTCATCCTTCGCATCCAACGTCTTCAGCTGCGTGGCGACACCCCCTGCTGTCGTTGTTGGTGGTACTGTTGTTTTCGTTGTTGTCGTCGTGGATTTCTGCCGCTGTTGTTGTTGGGGCTGTGGCCGAAGGGGGATCGAAGGTGAGATGACCTTGAGGTGATGTGTGGCCGTGAGAAAGCCAAAGCCACGCATCGGATTGTAGCGCTTCACAACCCCCTCGTACCACTCGCCAAGTTCATATCTGGTGCCATTCTCCTTCGACGAAGGATTGGATGCGACAAGGGTAGCTTGCGGGGGCAAACTCACAAAATTGCCAGGCGCTGCAGCCATCCGCGGGTTCTGCGAAGGCGAAGGTTGCAAGACGACGTAAATAGGCGGTGTACTCATCGGCGAGACGGTAGAACTCATGGATGACCGCATGGTGAGCCCCCACCCACTGCCCGAAAGAATCCCAGGCGATGTATCACGGCTCGTCAAGTTGCTTTCGCACTCTTG
>NW_904669.1:0-962 GCF_000209065.1 Trypanosoma cruzi | reverse complement strand
ACAAGAAAGCCATTGAGCAGCATCCGGCGGACAGGCAGTGCGCCGTGTATTGTGTCAACCTTCACAGGCTCACGCTCTCTCCTGACTGCACTCCAGAAACGGTTCCTCTCACGGCATCTGTCCCGATACATCGTTGACTCTGGACACTCCTGCTCCGCCCGCCGCGCCGAGGAGCGCGCACACGGACGCAGCTTGTCGTTGGCCACTGCGGCGTGTCCAGGAACGGAACTTGTGGTGCGAAATCCGAGGCGGCATCCGACCTCACACAGCTCACCGACAGATGGATCACCGGCATGGTCGCACTGTCCAAACATATTATTTGTGCCCGACAGCTCAGGGAGGAAGCTTGCTGCTGCAGTGGAGCCGGCGACTGGGACCCACGCGCACGGACACCGCCCTCACTCGTGGGGTAGAGGCCGCACCGGCCCGCCTCCGCACCAGGGTTCTGCACAAATAAGGATGGCTGCTACGGCCACTGCAGCCCGCCATCCCGAGCACATGCTGTTGGTGCAACTCGGATGCCGCACAGCAGGCACGCAATGAACCTCGCACGGAAACGCCTCCTCCTCCCGCTGGACCCCACCCCGCCATGATCCGACGGCCGGCAGACTGCCCGGTGTGCGGCAAGCACTGCAGTTGCCGCGCCAGCGTCGTGACGCACATGGCCAACTTCCGTGGCATTACGCGCTCCCAGGCGCTGTGGAAAGTCAATTCCTCCTGGTGAGCCGGAGCCGCCGGGAATTCCACCGGAACCACCGCCCGCCACTTGAGCGAGGACGAGGGCGAGGGACGGCACGCTGATCGCACTTCCGCCACGGAATGCATAGCCCAGGCCGAGGCCATTCGCTGCTCGGCGCCGTACGACCAACGAGCCGGGCTCAGAGTTGCTCTCCGGCACTTCCACATGCAGTACAGCACCGGAGCACGAATGGGGCGTCCCCCGTGAATATGACGATCTGGCT
>NW_904668.1:0-962 GCF_000209065.1 Trypanosoma cruzi | reverse complement strand
CCGCTGCTTGGAGGATTTCGCGAGCTCTTGCCCACACGGGTGCTGCGCTCGGCTGATCGTTTTCGAGCGGCCGCTGCATCACACGTTGTGGTCCAAATTTTTGTTTCCGATTGTGAATGGTGGGAGTCAGAGGCACTCTCTGTCAATATCTGTTTGCGTGTTCACACACTGGACACCAAACAACCCTGAACTATCCGCTGCTTGGAGGAATTTCGCGAGCTCTTGCCCACACGGGTGCTGCACTCGGCTGATCGTTTTCGAGCGGCCGCTGCATCACACGTTGTGGTCCAAATTTTTGTTTCCGATTATGAATGGTGGGAGTCAGAGGCACTCTCTGTCAATATCTGTTTGCGTGTTCACACACTGGACACCAAACAACCCTGAATTATCCGCTGCTTGGAGGAATTTCGCGAGCTCTTGCCCACACGGGTGCTGCACTCGGCTGATCGTTTTCGAGCGGCCGCTGCATCACACGTTGTGGTCCAAATTTTTGTTTCCGATTGTGAATGGTGGGAGTCAGAGGCACTCTCTGTCAATATCTGTTTGCGTGTTCACACACTGGACACCAAACAACCCTGAACTATCCGCTGCTTGGAGGAATTTCGCGAGCTCTTGCCCACACGGGTGCTGCACTCGGCTGATCGTTTTCGAGCGGCCGCTGCATCACACGTTGTGGTCCAAATTTTTGTTTCCGATTGTGAATGGTGGGAGTCAGAGGCACTCTCTGTCAATATCTGTTTGCGTGTTCACACACTGGACACAAACAACCCTGAATTATCCGCTGCTTGGAAGAATTTCGCGAGCTCTTGCCCACACGGGTGCTGCACTCGGCTGATCGTTTTCGAGCGGCTGCTGCATCACACGTTGTGGTCTAAATTTTTGTTTCCAATTATGAATGGTGGGAGTCAGAGACACTCTCTGTCAATATCTGTTTGCGTGTTCACACACTGGACACCAAACAA
>NW_904667.1:0-962 GCF_000209065.1 Trypanosoma cruzi | reverse complement strand
TTTTGTCTTGAATTATGAATGGCGGGAGTCAGAGGCACTCTCTTTCAATGTATGTTTGCATGTTCACACACTGGACACCAAACAACCCTGAATTATCCGCTGCTTGGAGGAGTTTCGCGAGCTCTTGCCCACAATGGTGCTGCAGTCGGCGGATCGTTTTCGAGCGGCTGCTGCACCACACGCTGTGGTCTAAATTTTTGTTTCGAATTATGAATGGCGGGAGTCAGAGACACTCTCCTTCAATGTATGTTTGCGTGTGCACACACTGGACACCAAACAACCCTGAATTATCCGCTGCTTGGAGGAGTTTCGCGAGCTCTTGCCCACAATGGTGCTGCAGTCGGCGGATCGTTTTCGAGCGGCTGCTGCACCACACGCTGTGGTCTAAATTTTTGTCTTGAATTATGAATGGCGGGAGTCAGAGACACTCTCCTTCAATGTATGTTTGCATGTTCACACACTGGACACCAAACAACCCTGAATTATCCGCTGCTTGGAGGAGTTTCGCGAGCTCTTGCCCACAATGGTGCTGCAGTCGGCGGATCGTTTTCGAGCGGCTGCTGCACCACACGCTGTGGTCTAAATTTTTGTTTCGAATTATGAATGGCGGGAGTCAGAGGCACTCTCTTTCAATGTATGTTTGCGTGTGCACACACTGGACACCAAACAACCCTGAATTATCCGCTTCTTGGAGGAGTTTCGCGAGCTCTTGCCCACAATGGTGCTGCACTCGGCGGATCGTTTTCGAGCGGCTGCTGCACCACACGCTGTGGTCTAAATTTTTGTTTCGAATTATGAATGGCGGGAGTCAGAGGCACTCTCCTTCAATGTATGTTTGCATGTTCACACACTGGACACCAAACAACCCTGAATTATCCGCTGCTTGGAGGAGTTTCGCGAGCTCTTGCCCACAATGGTGCTGCAGTCGGCGGATCGTTTTCGAGCGGCTGCTGCACCACACG
>NW_904666.1:0-962 GCF_000209065.1 Trypanosoma cruzi | reverse complement strand
AGAGACAAAAAGTGGATCATGGTCACTTAAATTTTCTTCGGAACTTTGCAGAGGAGATTTTTCAGAGAGCTTGTATTGAGCAATACTCATATGCCAACTGTATTCACCGGGACGTCGCACATGGACAGTAAAGTCATATCGTACAACATGTAGATAAGAGAAAAGTGAGTTTGTTTCCGGTACCGGTTTTCCATCATTACTATCCACATCCATAATGTGCGCTGATGTAGTAACAAATATATCCGTTTCGCCAACTTGTACATGTTTCTTTTCTATTAGCGTTGAGAGATTCATAAAGCATCGTGGATGCGTTGATGAAAAGGGTATTTCACATGAATCCCCTGAGCCGCTTCTAGTTTTCGCTTCACCAGGCCTTGCTTCGGGACGCGTTTCCACCTCTATCCCTTTTCTGTCAAAACAACGCTCTGGCATCTGCTTCTTGCACCCAAATGGCGCCACGCAACGTCTCGTAAAAAGCATGCCGCCCTCCAGTAGAAAAGGGAGCGCAAGAGGATCTTGACGAATTACTCGTTCAGTCGGATGCTTCTCAATCTCTACACGCAACATATCTCCGCCTGTATCTACAGTCCACATTGGCACCCCATTATCAAGCCCGTAAGATGAGATCTTTCCATCCTTGTGCAACAGCAGTAGTCTGTTTGAGGGATGGAGGCGGTAAGACGGCACCAATTCCTTGTTGTCCGGACGGGAAGCAGAAATTTCATCGCCAGCGCTTTCCGTCTCCACATTTTTCAGCAAATTAGCATCCTGCGCATGAGCCTGGTCTCCGGAGACAGATAGGAGAGTCGTGCTACCCACACCGAACGAGAGCCCAAGGGTCAATATGCACAGGATTAGGAGCCCAATACGAATAGAGGCATCCGGCATTTAGGGAAAAATGCCACAGAGGAGGCACAACCCTCCAGTGTAATTCTCACACGCAGGGACAAACACAGGGATAG
>NW_904665.1:0-962 GCF_000209065.1 Trypanosoma cruzi | reverse complement strand
CTTGACGCCGGCTCTCATACGGCAAAGTGATTGACAGGAAAATTCGCGAACTGAATGTGGAATCGCGTGTTATGCCGCTTAGCACCCCAACCGAAGTTCTTCGCGGCGACCATGCCATAAAAGGCATCATCATAAGCGGCGGCCCAAGCTCCATATACGACGACGATGCTCCCAAATTCAACGCTGATCTCTTTGAGGTGGGTAAGCCTCTGCTTGGCATATGTTATGGGATGCAGCTTCTGGCACGGACTTTCGGGGGAACCGTTGGCCGAGCAGCCGTGCGAGAGGACGGGCAGGACGAAATATGGATGGATTTATCGTCTCCACTCTTTAAAGGACTGGGTTCAGGAGAAAAAGTTCTACTGACGCATGGTGACTCGATCACGGACTCTGGACCGCAGCTAAAGGTCGTAGCACGCAGCAGTGCAAATATCGTCGCTGCAGTTCAGCATCAGCAACTTCCTTTGTTTGGTGTGCAATTTCATCCAGAAGTGGAGCTGACAGAGCATGGGATGCAAATATTCAAGAATTTTCTGACTCTCTGTGGTTGCCACTTTAACTTCACCATGGAGGACCGGGAGATGGTTGCACTTCGCATGATTCGTAAACGCACTGCTCAAGGACAAAAGGTATTGTGCCTGGCATCTGGTGGAGTTGACAGCACTGTGTGTGCGGTGCTGCTGCTGAAGGCTCTCGGACCTGAGCGGGTGGTGTGTGTACACATTGATCACGGGTTTATGCGTCTCAGAGAGACTGAAGAAGTTGTGGCCGCTTTGAGGGAGGCCGGGGTGTCTGTGGTTGTCGTGGATGCCCGTGCGCAATTTGCAGAAGCGACGACTGAAATGCCCGCCAGGCGCAAATGTGCGCCGTATAGAACGGGGAAACTCTGTGAGGTGACAGATCCTGAGGAAAAACGTGTGATAATTGGCAATACATTTATGTCTGTGTGCGATACCGTTATC
>NW_904664.1:0-962 GCF_000209065.1 Trypanosoma cruzi | reverse complement strand
CCGGTTGAGTGGAGACGCGCCACCATCGTTCCACTCTTAAAACCCGGTAAGTCGCCGGAACTGCTTGAGTCATATCGACCCATCAGCCTTACCTCCATTGTGAGTAAGGTTGCTGAGAAAATGGTACTGAAGAGATTGCTTTGGGTGTGGACGCCGCACCCCCACCAGTATGCATATCGTAGTATGCGTACCACGACGATGCAGCTGGCACACCTGATACACGAAGTGGAGCATAATAGAAATCACTATTTCCAAGTGAGCCTTCCCAAGAAAAGCGGTATTGGCAATCAACTCCACTACAGACCCCATCGGACCCTGCTGGTGCTGGTTGATTTCAGCAAGGCTTTTGACTCCATAGATCATCGAGTCCTCAGTCGCTTGCTGGCTAATATTCCGGGGGTGAATTGTAGAAGGTGGCTTAGAAACTTTCTATGTGGTCGCTACGCGAAGACACGGGTTGGCCACAGACATAGCGATCGGCGTCCCATGCTGCGAGCAGCCCCTCAGGTGTCCGTACTGGGACCGTATTTGTTCTCCCTTTACGTACACCCACTTCTCAATCTGCTGAACAGCTTTGCGGGTGTCACAGCAGACATGTATGCGGACGACCTCTCTATTATCGTTAAGGGGCAATCCCGGGAAGAAGCCATTCCCACTGCCAACATGGTTCTTCAAAAGCTGCATGCGTGGAGTCAGGAAAATGGCCTGGCCAACAACCCGTCAGAGTGTGAAGCTGCTTGGCTCACACTATCCACGCACACGGAGTCAGATTATGATCGTGAAGGAAGGTGGCCCCTGGTAGTGGCTGGATGTCAAATCCCAGTCATGACCATGGGGGCGTCGCGAACTACGAAGCTTCTCGGCATGGATCTCGATCCACGGCTGACGCTAAATGTGGCGGCCACCAAGCAATGCGCTGCCACTTCGCAACGGATATCGCAGCTACGCTGCATAGCGCACAA
>NW_904663.1:0-962 GCF_000209065.1 Trypanosoma cruzi | reverse complement strand
TGCCGGTGCAGAAAAGGATGCCAAACCGGCGTGAAAAAGAAAAGCAAAAAAAAGTCTTTCCCCACAGCGGCCACATCCAACAACGAAAGCAATAATAACAGAAACAAACACCACACACGGCAACTCACAGCGGCAGTGAGTACCCTGTCGCCAATCTTCATGGCTGCACGCTACCGCACTCCTCGTGAGTCCATCGCTCCGCTGCCTCCTCCTTCCCGCGGCTCCCCCGCACGAACAGCCACGGCTCACAATCGGGTCCATCCACACCCGTCGCCACGCCGCCCTCAACGACCCAACAGGCAACCGCCCAAAAACCGTTGCTGAAATCACACACCCGCGCCGAAGCACGCGACGCAACATCATGTCACGTGGACCCCGCCGTCAGAAGAACGTCATGTCAACCGTTTGGCCGGCACACGGTACAATCGATCGACAGAACAGAGAAGTAAGACAGGCACTCAATCAAGGACTCTCCAAACACGCAATGCTCTTTTGATGCCGCCGCTGCTGCCACGGGCACGGTACCCGAGCGGAGAATGACACGCAGTAGAAAAGGCCTCACAAGAGAGAAACAATCCACACGTCCATATGCAAAGCGCCACTCAGGCTGCTGCGGCTGCAGGGTCCGTGGGCAAAATGCGCCTTACTGAATCCCGCCAGTTATGTCAGTCTCCCCTCCCACCAATGTAGCGCATAATGCACGGCGTGCGTCCACAGGCATCCACTCCCGGTGCCCTAGCAACACTTCAGAACACACATAATGGAGAAGGGAAGTACCATTACGCAATGCCAAAGCAGGTAAACAAAAATAGGGAAATCAAAACCACACAGATCCCTCGCACACGCACACAAACACCCCACAGTATCCCTCAGAAGAAGTCAAACAATTTCTTATCCCAACCCATAATACACGCGTAGGCCGCCACATTAGCAACCAACACAAAAGAGGGAGAGTGCATACA
>NW_904662.1:0-962 GCF_000209065.1 Trypanosoma cruzi | reverse complement strand
TAGCCGCTGTCCCTTCAGCTTTGGCTATCAGGAGGGCACATTTAATAAAATAACGACGTTCTACGCGGAGCCGGTATACGCACCAGTGCACCACGAAGAAATTGAGCTCCAGTACCACTGGGAGGAGCGCCGCGCCTACAACCCACACACGGCACTGAGCGCATGTGCATTCATCTCCGTATTTGCCACCATTGCAGTCTTCTACATGATCATCTTCTCTTCCCGCAGCCTCTCCAAAGAGATAAAAAACAAAACATTTACTCTGCGCAGTCACCGGGAATAAAAAACAACGCACGCGTAAAGGGAAGCGAATACAAATGAAAAAGAAGGACATGCACACAAGAGACAGCGCTTGACAAAACTTGCGAAACACCATCTCCACCCAAAAAGTACAAAAGTTACACACAAACAAAAAAAAAAACTAACATTATTATACATCTACGCCTTCTCCTCGTAAAACCATCTCTTCATGTTTTTCTTTGCTGACGCTAGGTCTGCTACACAGCTTTTTATTGTTTTTTCAGTCCCGCAAGGTAAAACACGCATAATGGGGAAGGAAAAGGTGCACATGAACCTCGTGGTGGTCGGCCACGTCGATGCCGGCAAGTCCACAGCCACTGGCCACCTCATCTACAAGTGCGGAGGCATTGACAAGCGGACGATTGAGAAGTTCGAGAAGGAGGCGGCTGAAATCGGCAAGTCCTCGTTCAAGTACGCGTGGGTGTTGGACAAGCTGAAGGCTGAGCGCGAGCGCGGCATCACGATCGACATTGCGCTCTGGAAGTTCGAGTCGCCCAAGTCTGTGTTCACGATCATCGACGCCCCCGGCCACCGCGACTTCATCAAGAACATGATCACGGGCACGTCTCAGGCGGACGCCGCCGTCCTTGTCATTGCGTCATCGCAGGGTGAGTTTGAGGCGGGCATCTCGAAGGACGGCCAGACACGCGAGCACGCGCTGC
>NW_904661.1:0-962 GCF_000209065.1 Trypanosoma cruzi | reverse complement strand
GACGCTTGAGATGGACGACGCGAGACGGGAGTGGGTGCTGCAGCCGTATATGAACACGGCGAAGAAGCGCCGGCTCCTGTAAAGGGGCCGGGCGTATGGGCACACATGCATGCGCCTGTTGCCTGGAGGAGGGATCCTTCTGCTGAGTCGTGCCGCGCCGATGGTTCGTGCTCGTTTAATCAAACGCAAAAAAGGCCCTTGCAGTGCACACCAGCATAATTTGTGAGGATAATGAACCGGTGTCTTGCAAAAGAGAAATATGACCACTCCCTTCACGTCGGAGGTCGGCGGCTTTTTTTTCCCCTACCTCTCCTCATTTCTCTTGTATCTTTCTCTTATATATATGTGTGTCCGTATGCGAGGAATCAGGAGAAAAAAAAAATATTTTTAATTACCATCACAAAAACAGGAAAGAAGTAATGCTGCGCTTCTCACTTCCCTTATTTGCCGCTGCGGTGCCCAGGGTGCTCATTACCGGCGGTCTGGGCCAGATCGGCACCGACCTAACTCTTACACTGCGTGAGAAGTTTGGCGCCGACTCTGTCCTGACGTCTGACCTGGTTACGCCACCGGAAAAGCATCCGCTTGCGGGTGGGAAGGGATACCAGCAGCTTAACTGCATGGACCGTGACGCCTACGAAAAGTTGGTAAAGGACTTCAAGCCGACGTGGCTGTTCCATCTTCCGGCGATCATGTCCGTTCGCGGCGAGGCAGAGCCGCAGCTGGCAATGAACCTCAACATCAATTCGACACGTCACGCCCTGGACCTTGCGCGTGACTACAAGATGCGCTGCTTCATCCCCAGCACGATCGCCGCCTTTGGTGACAAGTGCGGCAAGGTGAACACGAAGGACGACACGATCCTGAACCCCTCAACGGTTTACGGTGTCACCAAGGTCTTCACTGAGCTGATTGGCACATACTATCGTGAAAAGATGGGCACGGACTTCCCGCAGCGTGCG
>NW_904660.1:0-962 GCF_000209065.1 Trypanosoma cruzi | reverse complement strand
TCTGTTTTTGCGTGTTCACACACTGGGACACCAAACAACCCTGAACTATCCGCTGCTTGGAGGAATTTCGCGAGCTCTTGCCCACAAGGGTGGTGCACTCGGCTGATCGTTTTCGAGCGGCTGCTGCATCACACGTTGTGGTCCAAATTTTTGTTTCCGATTGTGAATGGTGGGAGTCAGAGACACTCTCTGTCAATATCTGTTTGCGTGTTCACACACTGGACACCAAACAACCCTGAACTATCCGCTGCTTGGAGGAATTTCGCGAGCTCTTGCCCACAAGGGTGGTGCACTCGGCTGATCGTTTTCGAGCGGCTGCTGCATCACACGTTGTGGTCCAAATTTTTGTTTCCGATTATGAATGGTGGGAGTCAGAGACACTCTCTTTCAACATCCTTTTGCGTGTTCACACACTGGACACCAAACAACCCTGAACTATCCGCTGCTTGGAGGAATTTCGCGAGCTCTTGCCCACAAGGGTGGTGCACTCGGCTGATCGTTTTCGAGCGGCCGCTGCATCACACGTTGTGGTCCAAATTTTTGTTTCCAATTATGAATGGTGGGAGTCAGAGGCACTCTCTGTCACTATCTGTTTGCGTGTTCACACACTGGACACCAAACAACCCTGAACTATCCGCTGCTTGGAGGAATTTCGCGAGCTCTTGCCCACAAGGGTGCTGCACTCGGCTGATCGTTTTCGAGCGGCTGCTGCATCACACGTTGTGGTCCAAATTTTTGTTTCCGATTGTGAATGGTGGGAGTCAGAGGCACTCTCTGTCAATATCTGTTTGCGTGTTCACACACTGGACACCAAACAACCCTGAACTATCCGCTGCTTGGAGGAATTTCGCGAGCTCTTGCCCACACGGGTGCTGCACTCGGCTGATCACTTTCGAGCGGCTGCTGCATCACACGTTGTGGTCTAAATTTTTGTTTTCGATTGTGAATGGTGGGAGTCAGAG
>NW_904659.1:0-962 GCF_000209065.1 Trypanosoma cruzi | reverse complement strand
AGCTTCCCTGCATTTCGTTGCCCTGAAACACAACCGCGGACAGAGACTCCACACGTGAGGCCCCCAAAAAAAAAATGAAGTACCGCACCGGCCTCGTCACAACGTTGCCTCGGATCACCACGGCAGAGTTGTTCAGTACACTCAGCGACAAAAAATGTCTAGACCCTGCAAGATATATCAGCGTACTGTTACCGCCTTCCATATGAAACGTGTTGCCCATCACCGCAAACACGGAGCGCCACGACACCCTCAGAGAAGATTCAACGACGTAAATGGCGCTTGACGATGCCGTCACGCTCTGAAACACATTGCCGCTCAGCACCACCGCGGAGTCATTGCTGATCGCCAGCCCATTCATCGCAACACACGACGGCCTCCTAAGGTCCAAACCTGACCGAGGGATCAGTCTCGTGACCGTGAAGCGGTTCCCGCTGATCGTGATGTTCGTGCGCGGTGGAAACACACCCACCGGGCTGAGCAGCGCGTCACGGAAAGTGTTGACGGTGACGACGATGTTCAGCGCCCCCACAGCGGCGTGCGCGTTGCCCAACAGCAACAGCACGGCGCCGTCCCTCCACGTGCAGCCATCAAACCTGACATTCGCCACTTCGCCCGTCATCGCTCCAACCAGCACCGTCAGGCACATGCCGTCCCCGCTGAACGTCACGTTGCGGTAGCACAGCCACGACAGCCCGCCGCCCACAGCCTGCGCAACCTCGGGGTACACCATGTCGCTGATGCACTCACCAACTGGCGGCGGTGGCGGTGTGGGCGGCACTGGCGGCGGCGGCGGCGGCGTGGGCAACACTGGCGGCGGGCCAGCAGGCACAGGCGCCGGGACGCACACATCGCCGTGCCCTCCAGCAGCGCACTGGCACCTGCAGTCAATGACCGACGTCGTCAGCGGAGCAAAGCAGTCGCCATCCTTCGTGCACTCCCCGCACACCGCAACCGTCGTCACG
>NW_904658.1:0-962 GCF_000209065.1 Trypanosoma cruzi | reverse complement strand
CTGTGGTCTAATTTTTGTTTCGAATTATGAATGGTGGTGGTCAGAGACACTTTCTTTCAATGTCTGTTTGCGTGTTCACACACTGGACGCCAAACAACCCTGAACTATCCGCTGCTTGGAGGAATGTCGCGAGACCTTGCCCACAAGGGTGCTGCAGTCGGCGGATCGTTTTCGAGCGGCTGCTGCACCACACGCTGTGGTCTAAATTTTTGTTTCGAATTATGAATGGTGGTGGTCAGAGACACTCTCTTTCAATGTCTGTTTGCGTGTTCACACACTGGACGCCAAACAACCCTGAACTATCCGCTGCTTGGAGGAATTTCGCGAGACCTTGCCCACAAGGGTGCTGCAGTCGGATAATCGTTTTCGAGTGGCTGCTGCACCACACGCTGTGGTCTAAATTTCTGTTTCGAATTATGAATGGTGGTGGTCAGAGACACTCTCTTTCAATGTCTGTTTGCGTGTTCACACACTGGACGCCAAACAACCCTGAACTATCCGCTGCTTGGAGGAATTTCGCGAGATCTTGCCCACAGGGGTGCTGCACTCGCCGGATCGTTTTCGAGTGGCTGCTGCACCACACGTTGTGGTCTAAATTTCTGTTTCGAATTATGAATGGTGGTGGTCAGAGACACTCTCTTTCAATGTCTGTTTGCGTGTTCACACACTGGACGCCAAACAACCCTGAACTATCCGCTGCTTGGAGGAATTTCGCGAGATCTTGCCCACAAGGGTGCTGCAGTCGGCGGATCGTTTTCGAGCGGCTGCTGCACCACACGCTGTGGTCTAAATTTTTGTTTCGAATTATGAATGGTGGTGGTCAGAGACACTCTCTTTCAATGTCTGTTTGCGTGTTCACACACTGGACGCCAAACAACCCTGAACTATCCGCTGCTTGGAGGAATTTCGCGAGCTCTTGCCCACATGGGTGCTGCAGTCGGCGGATCGTTTTCGAGCGGCTG
>NW_904656.1:0-962 GCF_000209065.1 Trypanosoma cruzi | reverse complement strand
TTGGAGGTCGTTCGTGCGCACCTCCAGCTCCGCTTCCAGGCGCTTCGCAGCCTCCTCCTTCTCCCTTGCAGCGGCACAGCGACGGCGAGCGGCATCCTCGGCAGCAGCAGCACGCTCTTGGAGGTCGTTCGTGCGTTCCTCCAGCTCCGCCTCCAGGCGCTTCGCAGCCTCCTCCTTCTCCCTTGCAGCGGCACAGCGACGGCGAGCGGCATCCTCGGCAGCAGCAGCACGCTCTTGGAGGTCGTTCGTGCGCACCTCCAGCTCCGCCTCCAGGCGCTTCGCAGCCTCCTCCTTCTCCCTTGCAGCGGCACAGCGACGGCGAGCGGCATCCTCGGCAGCAGCAGCACGCTCTTGGAGGTCGTTTGCACGCTCTTGGAGGTCGTTCGTGCGCACCTCCAGCTCCGCCTCCAGGCGCTTCGCAGCCTCCTCCTTCTCCCTTGCAGCGGCACAGCGACGGCGAGCGGCATCCTCGGCAGCAGCAGCACGCTCTTGGAGGTCGTTCGTGCGTTCCTCCAGCTCCGCCTCCAGGCGCTTCGCAGCCTCCTCCTTCTCCCTTGCAGCGGCACAGCGACGGCGAGCGGCATCCTCAGCAGCAGCAGCACGCTCTTGGAGGTCGTTCGTGCGCACCTCCAGCTCCGCCTCCAGGCGCTTCGCAGCCTCCTCCTTCTCCCTTGCAGCGGCACAGCGACGGCGAGCGGCATCCTCGGCAGCAGCAGCACGCTCTTGGAGGTCGTTCGTGCGTTCCTCCAGCTCCGCCTCCAGGCGCTTCGCAACCTCCTCCTTCTCCCTTGCAGCGGCACAGCGACGGCGAGCGGCATCCTCGGCAGCAGCAGCACGCTCTTGGAGGTCGTTCGTGCGTTCCTCCAGCTCCGCCTCCAGGCGCTTCGCAACCTCCTCCTTCTCCCTTGCAGCGGCACAGCGACGGAAAGCGGCATCCTCGGCAGCAGCAGCACGCTCTTGGA
>NW_904655.1:0-962 GCF_000209065.1 Trypanosoma cruzi | reverse complement strand
GTGAGCGGGCTGTCCGGGAGCTACTGCTCGCTTGTGTTTGTGCACAACCTGCCGGCACACACGAACGTGACGGTCCGTGACTCGACGATTGTGACGGCGGGACCGATGCACTACTCGCAGCTGAGCGGGCTGACGGACGCGTTGGCGTCGCCGCTTCTGCTGTACGCGACCTCGCTGTTGCAGTCGCAGCTGCGTGTGAGCAACACTGTGCTGAGGTCGTTGCAGGCGGGCGGGTCGGCGGTGTACGTTGGCGGCGGCGTGGAACTGCTGTCGAGTGCGGTGGTGCTTGACGACGTGTTGCTGGTGACGTCGGGCGGTCCGACCGCGTCCGCGTTGCATGTGTCATCCTCGACGCGTCTCAGTCTGCGGAGCCACTCGGTTTTCTCCGTGACGAACGTGTCGGTTGTGAGCAGTGGCGGCGGCATTGTGCTTGGCGAGCACCTTGCGCTGTCTGACTCGGTGCTGCGCTTCGTGGGCGTCAAGGGATCTGTTGCGTCGTCGCTGGTGCGCTGCGACGGTGGGACGTTCAGTGCCGGCGGGTGGCTGGAGCTGCACGACGTGTGGGCGGTGGGCGAGGCGTCGTCTGTGGCGTCGCTGTCGGGGGTGACGCTGAGCGGCGGTTCCGTGTCGATTGCGCGCTGCACTGCCACCGGCGCTACGCTTGTCTCCGGGCCGGCGATCACGAGCGGCGCCGTGTCGGTGCAGTGCAACCGTGCCGGCGGCCGGGTGCTGCAGAGCAGCGGCGACTACCGCATGGCCGGCCTGCCCTCCGTGAACGTGGTGCCGTGCGACGGCTGTGCGGCAGCGCTGGCGTGCTTCGATGCGCTGACGGCGTCGTTCACTGACTGCGTGTGCAGCTGCCGTGCCGGCGGTGTGGGCGAGGCGTGCCTGCCGTTCGACGTGCCGCCTGCGAGGGCCGGTGGCGGTGGTGGCGATGCTGCGGAGGGCTGCGTGAGTGGCGT
>NW_904654.1:0-962 GCF_000209065.1 Trypanosoma cruzi | reverse complement strand
GTGGATCGGCTTCGCGCGCCTCATCTTGAGGAGCTCGGGGGCAAGAGACATGCACACGGCAACAAAGCCCTTCATGTCCGACGTGCCGCGACCGTACAGTTTCCCATCCCGCTCCGTCAGCGTAAACGGATCGCTGTCCCACTTCTGCCCGTCCACCGGGACCACGTCCGTGTGGCCGGAGAGAATGATGCCGCCCTTCGTCACGCCGCCGTCGCCCGGCAGCGTCGCCCACAGGTTTGCCTTGTTCCTCTCGGCGTTGTGTATCAGGGTGCACTTGACACCAAGCCCCTCCAGGTAGTCCTTGCAGTATTGGATGAGCTCAAGGTTCGAGTTGCGGCTCGTCGTGTCAAAGGCCACAAGCTTCGCCAGCCACTGTGTGTGGTCCATGGACCGAGCCGCCATCGCCAAGGTGAGTTGCTTAAGATCTTGTAAACGAACTAGGGAGTGCAGGGTGCGAGGGGGAGAAGGGTGATGCAGAGAGACGCAGGGGACGTGCCCGTGTGTGTGTGGGTGTGTGTGTGCTGCGCAGCGGTGGCAGGAGTGCCGTGGAGGTAGGTGTATTCAAATAAATAAACCAAAAAAAGAAAAAGAACGATGTGCCTACCACATACCCCGCTGTCAGAATGTACCCCTAAACAGTGCCCCGCATTCAGCTGCCGGTGTGGAAATTGAGACACGCCATGACGGTCCTCCACACCAACGCCCAACGCCAAACATAGCCCAAACCCACCCACCCAAGAAACAAGTAGTAAAAGAAAGAAGCTCAACAAAACCCCACTAAATTTCAGGTAAATATAACGCCCCAGCACACTGGCGGTGGCAACATTGTCACAGGCGGGCAGGGGACGCCTTGAGGCTCTCCGCCACCTTCAGAACAAACTCACGGCACTTGTCGAGCTGCGCGGGGGTAAAATACTCATTCGCACAGTGTATGGCCCCGCCATGGGGTCCGCATATCACAG
>NW_904653.1:0-962 GCF_000209065.1 Trypanosoma cruzi | reverse complement strand
TGTGCCGGAACGGCAACACATCTGCGGGCGAAGATGACTGATTCGCCGTGACGGAGATGCCGCTCTCAAAGAGGCGGTGCTCATCTTCGAGTTCCTTGTCAAGCCGTGTCTGCTCCCGTACGTACGCGGACAGCACTTCCCGCACTTGCTCTTGCAGAGTTCGCTGCAAGGAATCCAACGATGCTTGACGACGTTCCTGCAACGCCTGGACCGTGGCACAGTGACTTTGCGTCACGGCGAGGACCTCTTGACTGAGGCTGCGGAAGCCGTCATTGATGCGGTCCACCAGTCGTACCGCCTCCTTCTCGTAATCACGAGAAAGTGCCAACACCCCTTCCTGTCCTCTTGCCATTCTTGTCCCTTCTCCCTCCTCGTTCTTCTCCTCTTCATTCAGGCCACCATCTTCATTTTCCTCGCGCAGTGCATGTACGCGCCACTCCTCAAGCCGCCCGGCCACAACCTCTGCACTCCGCTGTGCAGCTTCATACGCCCCAGACACAGCCTCCTGCACGACCCGCTGCAGTGAACACAGCTGTGCGTCAAATTGAGTAAGAGCTTCGTGATATGTCTGCTTGAACCGACACAACTCATCCTCCTTTTCCTCAATCATAGCCTGCAAAATGGCTGTCTGTGAGATGTTTATATGCTGCAGGGCATCGTTCTGCTGCCTCTCCCGCAGCAAGTCTTCCAAATCCACCTTCAGCGCCTGATGCTCCTCCTCCAACTGCTGAATTCGCTCGTGTTCCTCCCGGTTAACGTAATACCCGCCCCGCTCTACAACACGTTCCTGCAAACGATTGCGCAAACGTTGGTTTTCCAACTCAAATGAGCGAAGGCGAACCAACAACTTTTCTCGTTCCGTGTTCGCTGCGTTGCGGATTGACCTCGCCTTCACGGCGTACATGAAGGTGGATTTCGTCTCCTCCATGTCCCGCCCCACAGCGGAGATGCAGGCAATCATG
>NW_904652.1:0-962 GCF_000209065.1 Trypanosoma cruzi | reverse complement strand
TACGGAGCTTTTTGCACAAAAATAGCGACGCGCCCCACTAAAAACTTGCCCACGAGTGTGCAGGCAACAGGCGCAGGGCGCACCATCGCATTTTCCAGTCTCAATAAAGAGGGCATCCGTGCAAGTTTGCTGCAACACTCACAGATGTGCTTCTATTGTTTCCCTCGTGCTTTCCCAAATAAATCCGATGGTCCGCACTGCGGTAGCACGTGCCCTCACACCTCGTGGTGCCACAACTGTGTCCCGGCACGACGCGGCTTGTCCGGGCGCTTGTCGATGCCGTCTGCATTGCGCCAACAACAATCCCACGAGGGAAGCATCGCTTTCTCCTGGATTCTCCCGACAATACGGGGTGCTGAACCCCGCAGCCAACACACAGCGCACAACAAGCTAGCAATCACCCAAAGAGCCACACGCAGAAGCGGATCCGCATCCACCCATGACACGGCGCCTCAGTCCATGCGGTCACACGGAGCACACTGTTTCCCCAATAGAACTTATTCGTCGACCATCCCTTTAAGATTCTTCTGTTAGTGATGGGCCTTAGAACACAATAGAATAAAATGGACAATGCAGTAGTACTGCCACAGCGCCAGCCACAATGATTCCCTCATACCGGGGCAATTCTACAATTACGCCTCGTATGCACACACACAATAAACACACTATATAAAAACAACCCAATGTTTTTCACCAGAAAACAAACAACCCCACTCCCTCCCTAATTTATTCTGCCACTGTTATGTTCGATAGCGTTGGACAGTTCTGAAATCCGTGCGATATACTGTCGCCTGGTGCTGGTGCATCCGCACCGTATGCACACAAAAAAGTATCCAAAAATATATAAATCCCACAATATTTTTTTACCAGAAATCAAAACTACCCCTTTCATTCCCTAATCCGTTTTCCTATTTCGTTTTTCCTCACCTCAGAGAGCTTCGTCCCTTATGGCATCGTCCGAC
>NW_904651.1:0-962 GCF_000209065.1 Trypanosoma cruzi | reverse complement strand
GATGGCACAGAAGGTGCTGGTGTCGTCGAGAGTGTTGGCTGGGACAATGATGACATGGAGCAACGCGAGCGGTACGGTCTACAGGTGGGTGATCGCGTCGCCTTCCTTGCGGACATTACAATGACAAACGGTGGGACATTCTGCCAATATGCATTGGCGATGGCCGATGCGGTTGGAAGGATCCCATCGCCTACAACTGATGATGTGATTGGCTTTGTGGAGGCCGCTGTGATGCCGTGTGCTGTGGGGACGGCGTATGTCGCGCTGTTTGACAAGCTGCGTGTCTCGTCTGGGCGTAGTATATTCATCAGCGGTGCGTCAGGTGGCATTGGCTCTGCGGCGGTGCAACTGGCCAAGTACGCTGGAATGTACGTGTTAGCGTCCTGCTCTACCGTTAACGTCGCCTATGTGAAGTCGCTGGGAGCAGACTATGTCTTTGATTATACTGCCTCAGATGTCGTAGGTGAGTGCCTTGCCCATACGAGGGGATTTGGCGTTGACTACGTGCTGGAGGTTGCCGATGCCGCGTTGGCGGTGCATCACGCAGACGCCCTGCGATTTGGTGGCTCTATCTGCGTTCTTCCTGAGCATATGCCAATATCCAGTGAGGTGTTCTTCCGCCGGCAGCTGTCGATAGGTTACGTCTGCCTTGCTGGGCTGCACGCCGACCCCCTCACACGCGGCAACCTCCGACACGTGGTGGAAACGTGCATGAAACTCTACCAGCTAGGTGCCTTTCAACTGCAGCTGGAGACTGTGCCCGTGGAGCGTGCCGACACCGCATTGGACATCATTTCCACGGGACACACGCGTGGGAAAATTGTGCTGACAATTTTCCACCCCGACGAAATGCCATATGGCGATGATATGATGGGCACCCGCCGCCGGAAACACGCAAAGGTGCAGTCAGGGCAGGCGGCACCGGCGGTGTCAATTCAGACCGCCGCTCCCCCGCCAGCGCA
>NW_904650.1:0-962 GCF_000209065.1 Trypanosoma cruzi | reverse complement strand
GAAGAGCTCTCGGAAGAGCCGTTTCAGGTAGCTGTAGTCCGGCTTGTCCTCGAAGCGCAGGCTTCGGGTGTAGTTGAGGTACGCGGCGAACTCCGCGGGAAAGCCCTTGCACAGCGTCTCCACGGGCGTTGTCTGCTTGCGCTCGGATATGCGAGAGTACTTTTCCTGCTTCGTGTGCGCTTTCAGGCCCTGCCACGGCAGTGAGCCACGCAAGAAATACATCAGGATGTAGCCGATGCCCTCCAGGTCGTCGCGACGGCTCTGCTCAATGCCAAGGTGCGTGTTGATCGAGCAGTACCGTGCCGTTCCCGTCAGGCTTTTCCCCTCCTTGTACGGGATGTGCTGGTGCGTGCGGGGGTCGCGGTACTTCTTGGCGAGACCAAAATCAACGACGTAGACGTGGTGCCCCTTCTTCCCGGTGCCCATCAAGAAATTGTCCGGCTTCATGTCGCGGTGGATGACGCTCTTGCTGTGGACAAACTCGATGCGCGCAATCATCTGCTCCGCCAGCATCAGCGTTGTCTTCAGCGACAGCTTCCTATCACAGAAGCTGAAGAGGTCCTCGAGCGAGGGCCCCAGCAGGTCCATCACCATCACGTTGAACTCGCCCTCCACGCCATAAAAAAGAATGTTGGGGATGCCCACGACCCCGCCGCCTGCGTTGAGAATGCGGTAGAATCGGGCCTCAAAGGCGAGCTGTGGATGGCGCGTCTTCGCCTGCTCCAGCTTGACGGCCACGGTCTCGCCCGTCTGTATGTTTGTGCCGCGGAAGATCTCGCCGAACGACCCCGCCCCTATCTTCTGGCCGAGGCGGAAGCGGTTACCCACTCGAAGCTCTAAGCTCATCGTGTGTTGCGTGAGGTGTTTGTGTGACGTTCACTCCTACCTTGCCGGCAACAAAAGAAGAGAAAGAAAAGCAGGGCCCATTTTTTTGCCGGGGGCAGGGAGAGGGGCGACCCCCC
>NW_904649.1:0-962 GCF_000209065.1 Trypanosoma cruzi | reverse complement strand
GGGTGCAGAAGAATTGGTATTTTGTCTTGGCTGCAATATTGGTGCCGGTTATTGTTGCTGTCGTGCTAATCACTGCCTGCTTTTGCCGTTGCCGCGGTGCTGACGATGAATCGAAGTGGGTGGTGCACATGGTCTTGCGGGAGGTGAACGGCAAGCCCTTTCATGTAACTGATAGGAATGGTGGAATCTACAACGATGACAGCCAGATGATGCGCTATTCAACGTTGGGTGATGGGGTGCCCATGACTGCTCCCTTTGCATACGAAAACGTTGAGGTCCCTAAGGTGATAAAGAATCAAGAAACCACTGTGTACGATGACGGGGATGTGCTTTAATTATTTTTTCTTTTTTATTGTTTACCCCTCTCTGCCGCATTGTGTGTATGTGTACACGTGTCTCTTGCAGTTCCTGCATGTGCGCCCACTATTTTTGATTTTAAAAAAGACGAGATGTGTGGGGTAATGCAGTGGCTGCTGGGAGCAAGGAAGCACCGTGCGTAAAGAGCGGATCAGAAGACATGATTTGTTTCCACCACTCTTTGTTTTTGTTATTTTTATTTTTCCTTTCTCTCGGTGTAGGACTGCGTGCGTGTAGGCGGCGTGCCCTTTTTCTCGCCAGCATCTTGTCTTTTTCCCTATTTACGCTGGCGGCAAGCCTGCTGTGGGAGGAAAAGGAAGGTGGGGGATAAACGTGTCATTGTGAATGTGTACAATAAGTCGTTAAAACTGTGCCATTAGAATGGGGAGAGTATTTTTTTTTTTTTTTTTTCATTATTTATTTTACGCCGAAACATGTGGGAAGAATGTGCGTCACGATGAGGCCGAGCAGATGATAAAGTGCATTAATTAACTGCTCCGTTTCCTTGACGATTGCTGGATTATTGTTTTTGTAAGTGAGCAAATGTGTTGAATTTGTGAGTGCGTGTTTTTATTTGTTTTGTTTTGTTTTGTTTTTGTTTTTTG
>NW_904648.1:0-962 GCF_000209065.1 Trypanosoma cruzi | reverse complement strand
GAATTATGAATGGTGGTGGTCAGAGACACTCTCTTTCAATGTCTGTTTGCGTGTTCACACACTGAACGCCAAACAACCCGGAACTATCCGCTGCTTGGAGGAATTTCGCGAGCTCCTGCCCACAACGGTGCTGCACTCGGATAATCGTTTTCGAGCGGCTGCTGCACCACACGCCGTGGTCTAAATTTTTGTTTCGAATTATGAATGGTGGTGGTCAGAGACACTCTCTTTCAATGTCTGTTTGCGTGTTCACACACTGAACGCCAAACAACCCGGAACTATCCGCTGCTTGGAGGAATTTCGCGAGCTCCTGCCCACAACGGTGCTGCACTCGGATAATCGCTTTCGAGCGGCTGCTGCACCACACGCTGTGGTCTAAATTTTTGTTTCGAATTATGAATGGTGGTGGTCAGAGACACTCTCTTTCAATGTCTGTTTGCGTGTTCACACACTGAACGCCAAACAACCCGGAACTATCCGCTGCTTGGAGGAATTTCGCGAGCTCCTGCCCACAACGGTGCTGCACTCGGATAATCGTTTTCGAGCGGCTGCTGCACCACACGCTGTGGTCTAAATTTTTGTTTCGAATTATGAATGGTGGTGGTCAGAGGCACTCTCTTTCACTATCTGTTTGCGTGTTCACACACTGGACGCCAAACAACCCGGAACTATCCGCTGCTTGGAGGAATTTCGCGAGCTCCTGCCCACAACGGTGCTGCACTCGGATAATCGTTTTCGAGCGGCTGCTGCACCACACGCTGTGGTCTAAATTTTTGTTTCGAATTATGAATGGTGGTGGTCAGAGGCACTCTCTTTCAATGTCTGTTTGCGTGTTCACACACTGGACGCCAAACAACCCGGAACTATCCGCTGCTTGGAGGAATTTCGCGAGCTCCTGCCCACAACGGTGCTGCACTCGGATAATCGTTTTCGAGCGGCTGCTGCACCACACGCTGTGGTAT
>NW_904647.1:0-962 GCF_000209065.1 Trypanosoma cruzi | reverse complement strand
GCAGAAGAAGAGGAACAGAATTTTCTCGCATTCGACGTCACCACTTGGGCCACACGTATACGGAATGAGGGCATATCCGGAGCCGTTGTCGACCTCTGGGGCGCATACAATTATTATTGGCATCAGGCAGACGATCGGGTTCAAGTCGCTCTTGACAGTTTGGCGTCGTGGATGCACGCACTGGAAATGGATCGGGATCCCGCCGATCGTTTCACGGATTTGGGCAGGATTTCACTGCGGGTCTTCTGGTTGCAGATGATGGTAACAACCGCCAACCCCGGCATCACGATCTCCACGCTTTGCGCCCGCCTGCACATGGCTGTCCATGAGGCTGAAACCTGCGCGAGAGCGACTAAGCCTCTCGCGTAACGACGAGCAACCCAACAAAAGCAACGATCATTACGGTGCCAATTGTGTCACACTTAAGGACCTGACGCATCGACATGCAACGCGCGCACCGCAACCAGAAGGAATTACTCGCAGCGCTGGCGGCCGTCAAAAAACGGCAAGGTAGCTGCCCGTCGTTTATGAGGGCGGAGGACGGCAGCCCCAACACTCCGCACAGGTGTCGCACCGCGCAGCCGACGCCTTATCCGATCTTTTAAATTGCTTGACGCAGTCGACGAGAAGGGAAAAGGAGCTTATCCCCCAACGACGCTCGACTGTGGTACGACGAATCACCGAAATCCCCGCTTTGGGCCAGCTACATGAGGAGAGCGAAGGAGGTGGCTCGAGAGATGTGGGTGCCGCCAACGTGGGAGCGGGGAATGTCTCTAGCGGGGCATGTCAGCTTGCGTGGATAACGGCGAGTCGTTGGTCCGAGGTTGCGGCCCTGACCCCCAACAATTTCACAATGGAGCCGGACGGGACCATAATTTTGGATCGGTCCGTGGCGCGAAAGACGGCGAGGGCGGATCCCCACCGCGCCTCGCGGTTCGTCAGGATACGAGGGCAGGAAGCGT
>NW_904646.1:0-962 GCF_000209065.1 Trypanosoma cruzi | reverse complement strand
GTTGTTTGGTGTCCAGTGTGTGAACACGCAAACAGATATTGACAGAGAGTGTCTCTGACTCCCACCATTCATAATTGGAAACAAAAATTTGGACCACAACGTGTGATGCAGCAGCCGCTCGAAAACGATCAGCCGAGTGCAGCACCCGTGTGGGCAAGAGCTCGCGAAATTCCTCCAAGCAGCGGATAGTTCAGGGTTGTTTGGTGTCCAGTGTGTGAACACGCAAACAGATATTGACAGAGAGTACCTCTGACTCCCACCATTCATAATTGGAAACAAAAATTTGGACCACAACGTGTGATGCAGCAGCCGCTCGAAAACGATCAGCCGACTGCAGCACCCGTGTGGGCAAGAGCTCGCGAAATTCCTCCAAGCAGCGGATAGTTCAGGGTTGTTTGGTGTCCAGTGTGTGAACACGCAAACAGATATTGACAGAGAGTGTCTCTGACTCCCACCATTCACAATCGGAAACAAAAATTTGGACCACAACGTGTGATGCAGCAGCCGCTCGAAAACGATCAGCCGAGTGCAGCACCCTTGTGGGCAAGAGCTCGCGAAATTCCTCCAAGCAGCGGATAATTCAGGGTTGTTTGGTGTCCAGTGTGTGAACACGCAAACAGATATTGACAGAGAGTGTCTCTGACTCCCACCATTCATAATTGGAAACAAAAATTTGGACCACAACGTGTGATGCAGCAGCCGCTCGAAAACGATCAGCCGAGTGCAGCACCCTTGTGGGCAAGAGCTCGCGAAATTCCTCCAAGCAGCGGATAATTCAGGGTTGTTTGGTGTCCAGTGTGTGAACACGCAAACAGATATTGACAGAGAGTACCTCTGACTCCCACCATTCATAATTGGAAACAAAAATTTGGACCACAACGTGTGATGCAGCAGCCGCTCGAAAACGATCAGCCGAGTGCAGCACCCTTGTGGGCAAGAGCTCGCGAAATTCCTCCAAGCAG
>NW_904645.1:0-962 GCF_000209065.1 Trypanosoma cruzi | reverse complement strand
AATATAACGCCCCAGCACACTGGCGGTGGCAACATGGTCACAGGTGGGCAGGGGACGCCTTGAGGCTCTCCGCCACCCTCAGAACAAACTCACGGCACTTGTCGAGCTGCGCGGGGGTGACATACTCATTCGCACAGTGTATGGCCCCGCCATGGGGTCCGCATATCACAGTTGGTGCGCCGGCAATCCCACTGTAGTGGCCCGCCTCCGTGCAATAGTTTTTTTTCCAAACCTTGTAATCATTGATAATGGCGCATGCCAGCTTGGTGATGGGCGCCTCCTCACTGCCCTCAAACGACGGCGTTTCATCCCGCGGCGTGATAACAATTTCAGCGTCCTCAAACTCCGCCTTCATGGCCGGGAGAAGCTGCGTCTCCACGTAAGACCGCACCTGCTGCATCATCTTGGAGACAGTCTCGTTGGGAAGCGCTCGAAACTCGAAGAGGAACTCGCACTCCGCGGGCACGGTGTTCGAGGCGTTGCCGCCACTGATGAGGTTCGTCGACAGCGTTGAGAACGGCACCTCGAAGTCATGCCGGGTGCCGTTCTGGCGGTACTCCTCCGCAATCTCGCGCAGCTTCGTAATGAGTTTTGTGGCGTAGTCAATGGCGTTGCAGCTTTCACCCGTCAGCGCGAACGACGAATGCGCCGCCTTGCCCCGCACACGAACCCAAAAGTGGGAGGTGCCCTTGTGAGCAATCACCACAGTCATGCCGGTCGGCTCCCCAATGATGCAGCCTTCCGCCCTGACGTCGTGGTCCCGCGCAAACTCCGCCAGCTCCATGCCGCCGAGACAGCTCACCTCCTCGTCGTACGACCACGCAAAGTGGATCGGCTTCGCGCGCTTCATCTTGAGGAGCTCGGGGGCCAGAGACATGCACACGGCAACAAAGCCCTTCATGTCGGACGTGCCGCGACCGTACAGTTTCCCATCCCGCTCCGTCAGCGTAAACGGATCGCTG
>NW_904644.1:0-962 GCF_000209065.1 Trypanosoma cruzi | reverse complement strand
TTTCAAATGTACGCAACTGTTGTTTATTTGTGCTGGTTGTTGGGGGAGAGGCATGTAACTTTTTTTTTTTTTTCTTTCTTTTTTTACTTCTACTTTTGCATTTTTGTTTATTTAATTTTTGGTGCACGAACGCCGGAGGATACTCACAGGGTTCTCACATCCACTTGTATTGGCGCACGATGTCATTCACACGTGTGTGGTGGGATGCCTGCAATTGTGCGTGGGAGGGGGGGGAGGGCGGGAAGGAAAAAAACAAAGAGAAAGAGAAGGAGGGAGAAAAAGAAAGAAATTGTTTTTGTTGTGTGTGTGTGTGTGTGTGACTTTTTTTCCCTTTTTTTTTTTTGTTTTGTTGTGCGTGCCGCTTGTTTTTTTTTTTTTTTTTGGCTGCGGCAATTCACGTGATTTTTTTTGACGGTGGTGCTCTGTGCACATGTACACACAAGTGTGCCATCCCATTGCCGCTTGTGTGATATGGAGAGATTCATACGTTGGTTGATTGACGTGCATTTGCCCATTATTCACTCATGCGCACTCATATACATATATATAAATACATGTACACACACACACACACACACAAGGCAACAACAACAAGTCTCCCACTTACATTGGCATGAAGAGGAGAGTTTAGAGGAATACACATAGTTGCAGTATCGGAGCGTGTAGGAAAGCTGCCTTATTATTGTGATTAGTGGTAAGTATATATATATATATTTCTATCTATTGATACAGCCACAAGGAGAATGCACATGAATAACGTGTAGGATGGCGGTAATTGTCACAATTTGTTATGCATTTTTGAAATTATTTTTGTGGTTGTATGACTTTGTTAGCATTCACACATTATTGTGATCTGTTCCCTTCTTATGGTGGTCGCCAGTGTAATGTTTACATGTTTTTTTTTTCTTTTAAATTATTTTGGAGTATTTATGTGTGCGCTTTTGTTTGTTTTCTGTTTTTTT
>NW_904643.1:0-962 GCF_000209065.1 Trypanosoma cruzi | reverse complement strand
ACAAAGCACCAGCAGCACATTATATCCAGAGGTGAAAACAAAAGGGATAAATAAAAAACCTCAACGGAGTGCATTGAGTCTTCCTGAGGAGCTGCACACCCTTTTCCACGGGGAGTCGCGGCTCCACTCCCGCCGTCTCACACAGCTAAGAGCTGCAATGCCCAGAGCCCCAGAAGTAGAAGCAACAAGATCCGAGGCACACACACACGCACCGTGCCGTAGCCACTAAAGCCCTTCTTCAAAAAAGTGTTGTTCGTGAGCTGAGAGGCGTTTCCATCTTTGGAACCACCGTCAGTTCCCGCTGGATCATCCGGCCCTTCAAGCATTTTCCCAGAAAGAGACTCTGGAAGAGCAAGTTTGCTGGCACCAACTTTTGCGGCTTCTTCCCGGGTCAATATGCGGTTGTACAAAAAGACACTCGTCACTGTCACATACTTGTTTTGGCTCCCGGTGTCGCTTGCACTGCTCCCATCCCCTCCAATGTAAAAGTGTGAATTCGCGCGTGGCCCCTTTCCCGATGATGATGTCGTTTCAGCATCCCACACACACTCACCATTGATCTATACGAAGTCCTTGTTGCCGGTCCTGCAGCGTGAGCACCACTCGTTATTGTTTGTTCAACTCCCAAAAGCCGGTGTGTTTGTTTGCGTTGAACATCACATCCCAACTCCTTTCATGGCTGTGCGACAGCCAAAAGTGCACAGTGCAGCCTGCTCCCTTCGCGCCAACCAAAGGGATACTCTTGACGCCTGCGTGTGTCTCGCGGATAGCCACCGTCGCCAGAAGAGCGAAGTCGTAATTCACAAAGCTACAGTGATTATTATCCTCCCAACGATTCACGGGTAACATTGCCCTGCGAATTGAAGCCCATTTGTGACATTCTTGCCATTCGTCACCGTTGCAATCACGCAACGGCACTAGTCGATACACGTGTTGGCAGTGCCTGCGTTGGAAAGTTATCC
>NW_904642.1:0-962 GCF_000209065.1 Trypanosoma cruzi | reverse complement strand
TTTTGCGGTTCGCCGACGAGCTCTTGGGGGTGGCATGCCTTGGTTTTCACTTGGTTATGGTTGCTTGTTCGCAGAGATCTTGCGCGAGCAGTCGAAAAGTGCAGAAGAAAATGAGAGGAAAAAGAGCACATCAGCGGAGAGCCGGCAAGAGCAGCTGCAGCAACACACGCAGAAAAACACAAACAAACAGACACACAGCAGGGCGAGAGCATCGGGCACCTCCACCCGCACAGCAATCAGACTCCCTCTATACTTCACGTGCGGCCCGTCATGAAAACCACACGCGCACCACGAGCCGCCCAGAGGGCTACGTCTCGCGGCATTAAAAAAAAAAAAAAAAACAGAAGGGGGTGGAAGAACCCAAATCAAAAAAAAAAAAAAAATTGCTTCTAGACGCTTGTAAAAACAAGAAACGCCACAAGAGATCTAACTAGAGGCGTGCGACACCGCCTTGGTGCCCTCCGCCATTGCGTGCTTCGCCAGGTCCGCCGGCAGCACGAGGCGCACCGCTGTCTGCAGCTCGCGTGCACCCAGTGTGCGCTTCTTGTTCACGCGCACCACCGTGGCGGCCTCGCACGCAATGCGCTCAAAGAGGTCGTTCACGAACGAGTTCACAATCTTCATTGTCCGGCCGGACATCGACATATGGTTGTTGATCGACTTGAGCGAGCGGTTGATGTAGACATTCCACGTCCGCTTCGGCTTGCGGTGCGACTTCTTGCCGCCCTTTTTGCGGTTCGCCGACGAGCTCTTGGGGGTGGCCATGCCTTGGTTTTCACTTGGTTATGGTTGCTTGTTCGCAGAGATCTTGCGCGAGCAGTCGAAAAGCGCAGAAGAAAATGAGAGGAAAAAGAGCACATCAGCGGAGAGCCGGCAAGAGCAGCTGCAGCAACACACGCAGAAAAACACAAACAAACAGACACACAGCAGGGCGAGAGCATCGGGCACCTCCACCCGCACAG
>NW_904641.1:0-962 GCF_000209065.1 Trypanosoma cruzi | reverse complement strand
AAAGCCAAGGCGAAAAGACCCCGGAGAAAAGGGAGTACGAGCGGATGCAGGACCGCAAAGAGTTCCTTAAGGCTGTACTGCGTGATGAGATGCGGGATCGCCTAAGCGCTGAGGATCAGCTGGAGGAGTTGGAAAACAAACTCAATCTTCGCGGCAGCCGTCACGCGGAAATGCTGTTGGCAGCTGCGGCCAGACGAGACGCAGAAAGACAGGGTGGAGAGGATGAGGCAAAGACGGTGGGAGAACAGTACGAGAAGGTGATGGAGGAGCTTCGGTTTGTCACGAGGCAGCCTGTGGGATCGAAGGTGAACATCATCCGCCTGTATTACCTCCTTGAGGAGCAAGAGAGACTGAAATATCTGCGAGAAAAGGGAAAAAAGCAGGAAACTTGGTCCACAACAAGAAACCGATAATTTGAGAGTAGGGCGTATCATAGGTTTCATTGAAATGTATTTATTTGGTGCCTTGTCACCTGCTCCCCTTTCATTCTCTCCCTCTCTTTCTCTCTTTTTCAGTAGGCATCCCTTTTGGCAGTGTGGTCTATTACCGCTGTTATTGGAGCTGTGTACTTGTGTGTGTGTGTGCGAGAGGGTTTATTTGAGGGGTTGAGGGGAGAATAAACTTTTTATTGGCATCATAGTTTGTCGCAATGTTTAACTTTACTCAATGTACTGGCGAACATTTTACGCCATTTTGTTGGCGAGGTACCGCATGTAAACGTGGAACACATTCGCACGATTATTCCACCTTTGTGCCACTACCCATGTAATTCTGTTTAATATTGTCTGCACCTCGGCGTTTTTTTTTTTTTTTTTTCTCTCTCTTCTTGTTTCTTGCGTTTTTCTCTCTCTCCTTCTGTGTGTGTACGACTTGTGGATATTTTCGGGGTTTTTTTTGCCTCTGTTTCTTTTATTATTATATTCCTTTTGATATTTAGAAGAACACACAAGGGAAAAGGAGAG
>NW_904640.1:0-962 GCF_000209065.1 Trypanosoma cruzi | reverse complement strand
TTTCGCGCCCTGCAAGCGCCGATTCTCGTTGCGCAAGAAGACCGTCCGCCACCGCAGTGTTGGACGCACGTGCCGAAAAGTGGTTATTCGCTTCCTCCATTTAATGTTGAAGCTGCGCGCCTCGATTCCGCACGTCTGCGACTGCGTTATCCGACTTTTATCTCTGCATTTTCTCAATGGGCAGCCCTTGCTTGCCCCCAACTCACGGGCCGCCCTCATTATGGGCAGAAGCACTTGAACCCAAAATTTGTTACTTGACATGCCCGGCGATTCGCCAAGTGCCCCGCATGAGTCGAATCCTCCCAGTGCTTGGCGATCTTTGCTGAAACCAACCGTAAACACGTCGTGGTAGCACTGACAGTCACCACCGCATCCAACGGCCTGTTTTCATCAAAGAAGGTGAACTGCAACTGTATCTCGCCATGCTGGCGTGCCAAGTCCAACATGCGCCAATGTCGCTGCACCCCGTCGCCGTGTAAAAGAAGCCACTGCCATTCCTTTCAATCAACATGCAGGAATCTGGTATGGTTGTAAAAATAAAAAATAAGAAAGATAAAAAAAAAACAATTTCGTCTGGCAGCTGTCGGCACCCTGACTCCCTCAATCGCGGTCTCCCAAAAGACCGTACGATAAAAAATTTGTGAAGAGATGTCTTCGTTTGTGCGAGATATGAATTTATTTGGGCAGCCAGTCAACCTCAGAAGCATTCTTTTCACAAAATCCCATGAAAATACAAAAGAATTCTGCAGCCTTCATATTTCACAGAAGCTTCTAATGGCAATGGACTCCTTAAGAAAAAAAAGTAAAATAGAAGAATTTTATTGCTGTGGCACCGTGGATCATAATGATTCTCTCTCACAAGAAACTCTCTGAATAAACCCGGTGGCCACAAAAAAAAAAAAAATTAATAATCGCTAAAACACTTCCTAATATATTTACCAGAACGAAATGCACTTTGTTCC
>NW_904639.1:0-962 GCF_000209065.1 Trypanosoma cruzi | reverse complement strand
CGCTGACGCTTGGCATCGAGACGGCGGGTGGCGTCATGACGTCGCTGATCAAGCGCAACACGACGATTCCGACCAAGAAAAGCCAGATCTTCTCGACGTACGCGGACAACCAGCCGGGCGTGCACATCCAGGTCTTTGAGGGGGAGCGTGCGATGACGAAGGACTGCCACCTGCTCGGCACATTCGACCTGTCCGGCATCCCGCCGGCGCCGCGCGGTGTGCCCCAGATTGAGGTGACCTTTGACCTCGACGCCAACGGCATCCTGAACGTGTCCGCGGAGGAGAAGGGCACCGGCAAGCGCAACCAGATTGTCATCACGAACGACAAGGGCCGCCTGAGCAAGGCGGACATTGAGCGCATGGTGTCCGAGGCTGCCAAGTACGAGGCGCAGGACAAGGAACAGCGCGAGCGCATTGACGCAAAGAACGGTCTTGAGAACTACGCATTTTCGATGAAGAACACCGTAAACGAGCCGAACGTCGCTGGCAAGATTGAGGAGGCCGACAAGAACACGATTACGAGTGCCGTGGAGGAGGCACTGCAATGGCTGAACAACAACCAGGAGGCCAGCAAGGAGGAGTACGAGCACCGCCAGAAGGAGCTGGAGAACCTGTGCACGCCCATCATGACGAAGATGTACCAGGGCATGGGCGCGGGCGGCGGTATGCCCGGAGGTATGCCTGGTGGAATGCCCGGAGGTATGCCTGGTGGTATGCCTGGTGGAATGCCCGGAGGTATGCCCGGGGGCATGCCTGGCGGCGCGAACCCGTCGTCTTCGTCAGGACCGAAGGTGGAGGAAGTGGACTGAGAGCGCATCCCCGAAGATGTTCTCATGGCGGCGTCTGCTCGCGAACCAATAGCCCGTTGGTTTTCTCCCTTGTAGAGCGTAGAGGTCTGCGACAAACCCAGCTGCCATCACTATTTTTATTATTGGTTTTTTCCCCTCTCCATTATTATTATT
>NW_904638.1:0-962 GCF_000209065.1 Trypanosoma cruzi | reverse complement strand
GTGACACCACCAGAGACAAAAATATGCGGACACTGGGCGAGCGAAGGGAGAGCCGCACGAATTGTGATGAATTGTCCTGACGAAAGCGACGCGAAGGCAATGTGCGTTTGGACGTGGCGTGATCAGCCGTGCAGCGGCAAGCGGAAAGCTGGCGCGAGGTGAGGGGTCACATGGATGAAGTGGGGCCGCTTCTTTGCTACATCTTTGGTAAGCGACATTGTACTGCACGGATTGAGAAGTGTCACCGCGCTGTGGAGATGACGAACTCCCCGAGAAGCAAGTATTACTTTGGCTTTGGGATGTTTAGAATGTGGGATGATAATACGGCGTTTGAATGTCTTGCAAATATTGTCCGAGTACGGGGAGAGCACAATGGTGAGTCGCCTTTCAATGCACCGATATCTTCCCACCTCGGAGGTAAAATATTATGCAGGTTGGCAAAGTTAATGCGGCCGAATGATTTCAATTTGCTCGTGTCGAGGCTCAGGGATTATCTCATGTCCGAAAATTTTGGGAAGTGTGCCGTGTTTGCGTTTTTGAATGGGGCTTTCGTGGCTGCAGTAAGGCGCAAACTGAAGGAGCTGAGGCCACCAACACGACGTCAGCCACGCCGCTGTGCGCTGGAGGTGTTATTCGCAGGAGCGCCTCACCAGCCACTATTTTTTACCGTCGATGGAATACCGTTACGAGAAGATTGATGTGGAGCGCGGGGTGCCGTAAATAACGGAGGTCGAAGGCTTTCCGCTGGAGGACGCCTTTTATTTGTGGACTCAAATCCGGTGACGCTGTTTGGGCCGCGGATGGCTACGGCGGGTGGGCACCACACCACCGCCAGCACAGTGAGGCAGTTCACTGAGTGTCTGGCGGCTTATTTTAATTGTTGGGAGGAATCATCTCGAGACATGTCGTGGGATATTATTTGTGTGCAGCGCGCAGACAGCACGCCGATGAATGACTGGCAG
>NW_904637.1:0-962 GCF_000209065.1 Trypanosoma cruzi | reverse complement strand
GATAGTCAGGAAACCATTGCCACTCATTTGAAAGGGACGGACACAGACCTGGCAGACCCAAATATAAATCAAAATCATAAAAATCCAAAAGCAATTGATGGTATTGACACACAATTACCAGGCGCTCCAGCGGCACCAAAAGCACAGCCATCACCGTCAACAGTGCCGACAGCGAATAAAGCAGTGAACTCAAAAGAGGAACTGACAGCTGAAGAAACTCCCGAACATTCACGTGCCACACGGAACCCAAATGAAGACAGTGAAACCAAAAACACAACTGATCAAGCTCTGAAGCCCGATGCTGGCGGTATTGACACTCTGGCGTCGGAGGATGCTAGCAGTCCCTCCATTGACGACGCGGCAACCAGTGAGGCGGCTGCCAACACTGCCCGTGTAGGATCCCCAACTGCATCCCTTAACAACACCGATGGAAAAAATGAGGGATTGGGCGACGGTGAGAGTCCCACTCCAAGTCCTTCAGCTGCAGAACCTGAAACTATTACAACGGCCTAACCGACCACTCATGATGTAAGCCACCCAAACAAAAACGGCACCGTAACCTTCACAGGAGAGAAGAATGCTCCAACAACTAACTCTAAGAGTGTAACGGAGGGCAAGGAAACCGCAGACGTTGAGAGTGACAGCAGCACCGCGGTCTCCCACACCATCTCTCCTCTTCTGCGTCTTCTTCTTGTTGTTGTTGCGTGTGCGGCTGCTGCTGCGGTGGTGGCTGCGTGAGAGTGAGGGAGAGAGAGCCGTGCACCGCCTGCACACACACTCGTCCTTCTCTCTGTGTGTCCCCTTGCATGGACTCTCGCCCTCACCTCACTCCACGAGGCACACACAATAATGTGCCCATTGTATATATGCATGCACACCCATGCAGGCCCGTTGGTGCTCTCTTTTGCACGACACGCACCGCTGCCGTCCTGCCTGGCTGCATGGGCGGAGCACCGTAACTG
>NW_904635.1:0-961 GCF_000209065.1 Trypanosoma cruzi | reverse complement strand
CCCGCTGCGTTGTGCCGCGGGTGTCCTTCTGCTGGGAGCACGCGATGAGAATGTGCGTGTGTGGGCCGGGCCGCCAATGAACGATGTATGTGGGTTTTTTTTTCTATCCTGTAGTTTTGTTAATTGTGCGATTGGGAGATGGAGGGGATTCATTTTTTTTTTTTTTTTTGTGTGTACGTTGCTTGTTTCGTCCTTTCCACTCCTGAGCCCTCACTTTTTGGTGGGTGGTTGCGGTTGGGAGCGGTTGGGGACGTATTTTCGTGTGTGTTCGTGTGATGTCCTTGTTAACGGAGCGTCCCACGGTGCGACTGCTGCCAGTGCTGGTGGTGAGGCTCCCGGTGTGGGGAGAGTGCGTGCCGTGACGCCCTCCCCGCCGCTGGTGTACCCAGAGGGCGGGGCAACGCCACTGGCCCACGGCCCCTGCTTGCTGACGACGCAGCTGCCCCTCTTTTTTTTCTCCTGCTTTTGTTCTTTTGTGGCAGTGTGCGCAGGGTAGGGGCGGCGCGGCCGTGCTTGCGACGTGTGCGGAGCGGCGCTGTGCGGGCCGTGCGACGGTTGCGCGCCGATGGCACGTGCCGCGGTGGGGGCGAGTGCGAGCTGGCGTCTGTGGCTTCTCCCGAGGAGGACGCCGCGGGGCCCTCTCCTTTGCGCCCCACCCGCGGCCATGCGAGTGTGGTGTCGAGTCCACCGATTGGAGGGAGAAGGAGCTGCTGCGCGGGCGGACGGGGATCAGACGACGGGTGGACTGTCTGCTGGGCGGCGGGCCTGCGGTGGCTCCCTGCGTCGTGCGGGACGCTCCTGGTCCCATCCGAGAGAAGTGCGCGCCGCTTCTTGTGGCGACGGTGTGTGCGGCGTGCTGGGCGGCGCACCGGTTGTTTGTGGACGACACCTTCGTTTGGTGCGTGTTCTCGCGGAGGGCGTTGTTGGTGGTGGATGCCAGCCAGGAGCTTGTGCGCACTGG
>NW_904634.1:0-961 GCF_000209065.1 Trypanosoma cruzi | reverse complement strand
AAATTTTTGTTTCCGATTATGAATGGTGGGAGTCAGAGGCACTCTCTGTCAATATCTGTTTGCGTGTTCACACACTGGACACCAAACAACCCTGAACTATCCGCTGCTTGGAGGAATTTCGCGAGCTCTTGCCCACACGGGTGCTGCACTCGGCTGATCGTTTTCGAGCGGCAGCTGCATCACACGTTGTGGTCCAAATTTTTGTTTCCGATTGTGAATGGTGGGAGTCAGAGACACTCTCTGTCAATATCTGTTTGCGTGTTCACACACTGGACACCAAACAACCCTGAACTATCCGCTGCTTGGAGGAATTTCGCGAGCTCTTGCCCACACGGGTGCTGCACTCGGCTGATCGTTTTCGAGCGGCTGCTGCATCACACGTTGTGGTCCAAATTTTTGTTTCCGATTATGAATGGTGGGAGTCAGAGACACTCTCTGTCAATATCTGTTTGCGTGTTCATGCACTGGGCACCAAACAACCCTGAACTATCCGCTGCTTGGAGGAATTTCGCGAGCTCTTGCCCACACGGGTGCTGCACTCGGCTGATCGTTTTCGAGCGGCTGCTGCATCACACGTTGTGGTCCAAATTTTTGTTTCCAATTATGAATGGTGGGAGTCAGAGGCACTCTCTGTCAATATCTGTTTGCGTGTTCACACACTGGACACCAAACAACCCTGAACTATCCGCTGCTTGGAGGAATTTCGCGAGCTCTTGCCCACACGGGTGCTGCACTCGGCTGATCGTTTTCGAGCGGCAGCTGCATCACACGTTGTGGTCCAAATTTTTGTTTCCGATTGTGAATGGTGGGAGTCAGAGACACTCTCTGTCAATATCTGTTTGCGTGTTCACACACTGGACACCAAACAACCCTGAACTATCCGCTGCTTGGAGGAATTTCGCGAGCTCTTGCCCACACGGGTGCTGCACTCGGCTGATCGTTTTCGAGCGGCTGCTGCATC
>NW_904633.1:0-961 GCF_000209065.1 Trypanosoma cruzi | reverse complement strand
GAGGGATTTTGCCTTCACGATGCTATTTGCGACTTACGGGAGTATACAAAACTGCACTTCGGCGCCGGCAGAAAACCGTCCTCAGTTGGGCGCTGGCGATGCGCAACCAGGCCAGTCGCAATCGCAGGCCGGGGCCGCGGCTGCACCGAAAACGGCGGGTGATGGCCTGAAACGGAGCGGCGTCAGCGGTCCGCCGGCAAAGGCAGCTGCGACACCACAGAATAAGCCGCCTGACCACACAGACAAGGGCAGGGTTCCTTCAAAGGCGAGCGAAAACGCCGCCGCCACTGCGTGGGTGCGCATGCCCCTGCTGCTGCTCGTCACCGTCCTTGTCTGTGCCGGTGTGCGGTGATTAGGATTAGTCATACGCGTCCTTGCGGGGACGGCTCGTAGTGTATGTGTGTTTCTTTTTTTCTTTTTCTTTTGCTTTGTCACCCCACGCACATCCTCATGGGTGACGCACCCTCCCCCTCCTGTTTGCTTCTGTTACCCACACGCGGTGCCGGCCTCGTGAGTGCGCGTCTCATGGATCAGTCCAATGAGAGACGGGGCCGAGAGCACCATGAACCACAAGTGTGATGTGCGGACGTGAGTGTGACCATATAATCAATCTTTTGTTGTTGTTGTTGTTCGGGCAAATATGATAGAAACACGCGGCCAAATAACAAAGGATATTTTTTGAGTTTTTATTTTGTTTGATTTTTGTGTTTCGTGTGGGGCCTTCATTCTTTCTGTTTTCTTTGCCCTCTTTCTGATGCTTTGGCCCTCTCGCAGCTGGTTGGGCTCCTGTGCCGCAGCCACCGCCCCGTCTGTGGCCCAGCTGTCGAACTCCTCTTGTGGATTTGTGCTGGCATGCCTTTCATTTTTTTATTTTTGCTTTGGGTGCGGATAGCAAGACATAGGCACAGATGCACTGTTAGGACGCTGCGGCGGCACCGCTTCCCTCGACGATGCCGGTGCT
>NW_904632.1:0-961 GCF_000209065.1 Trypanosoma cruzi | reverse complement strand
CGGCCGCTGCATCACACGTGTGGGTCCAAATTTTTGTTTCCGATTGTGAATGGTGGGAGTCAGAGGCACTCTCTGTCAATATCTGTTTGCGTGTTCACACACTGGACACCAAACAACCCTGAACTATCCGCTGCTTGGAGGAATTTCGCGAGCTCTTGCCCATACGGGTGCTGCACTCGGCTGATCGTTTTCGAGCGGCTGCTGCATCACACGTTGTGGTCCAAATTTTTGTTTCCGATTGTGAATGGTGGGAGTCAGAGGCACTCTCTGTCACTATCTGTTTGCGTGTTCACACACTGGACACCAAACAACCCTGAACTATCCGCTGCTTGGAGGAATTTCGCGAGCTCTTGTCCACACGGGTGGTGCACTCGGCTGATCGTTTTCGAGCGGCTGCTGCATCACACGTTGTGGTCCAAATTTTTGTTTCCGATTGTGAATGGTGGGAGTCAGAGGCACTCTCTGTCAATATCTGTTTGCGTGTTCACACACTGGACACCAAACAACCCTGAACTATCCGCTGCTTGGAGGAATTTCGCGAGCTCTTGCCCACACGGGTGGTGCACTCGGCTGATCGTTTTCGAGCGGCCGCTGCATCACACGTTGTGGTCCAAATTTTTGTTTCCGATTGTGAATGGTGGGAGTCAGAGGCACTCTCTGTCAATATCTGTTTGCGTGTTCACACACTGGACACCAAACAACCCTGAACTATCCGCTGCTTGGAGGAATTTCGCGAGCTCTTGCCCACACGGGTGCTGCACTCGGCTGATCGTTTTCGAGCGGCTGCTGCATCACACGTTGTGGTCCAAATTTTTGTTTCCGATTGTGAATGGTGGGAGTCAGAGGCAGTCTCTGTCAATATCTGTTTGCGTGTTCACACATGGACACCAAACAACCCTGAACTATCCGCTGCTTGGAGGATTTCGCGAGCTCTTGCCCACACGGGTGCTGCACTCGGCTG
>NW_904631.1:0-961 GCF_000209065.1 Trypanosoma cruzi | reverse complement strand
CACCAAGTGGTGCAGGCACGAACCCTTGAACGCATTGGACACAGCAATGGAGTGGCTCAGCACCACAAAGTCATCGGTGTCACCATGAAATATAAATGTTGGCACGACACACTCGGAAGCATACTTCAAAGCATCCAACTCATCAATGTTAAAGGCAGCGCGCTTCGCAATGCGCTTGCGAATGCGATCCACAATGCCGTCCACTAGCCTCGCTGGAAAGCGCTTTGAGCCATACCTTTTCACCAAATCCTTTATGAGTAAACGCAATGTAGAGAAGGGCGAATCGCAGACAATACACTTAATAGAGGCGTCTTTCGCGGCGTACATGATGGACGTCACCGCCCCCATGCTGCGTCCCCACAAGCCGATTCCTTCGACGTCGTTTTGTCCAAGAAGATAATCTACCACTGCGGCCAAATCCTGCCGCTCATAAAAACCAAGCGAGATGTACTCTCCCTCCGACTTCCCGCTCCCCGTCGCGTCAAAAGCAAAAAGTGAAAAATTGTGCCGCAGTATAAAAAGAGCCTCCAGCGCGTCATAGCGGGAGCCACAGTTGCCGTGGAGGTAAATGACGCAGGGCTGACGACGGCGAGCCCTGGGGCGGAACCATGAGCACTCCACCCCCAGTCCACGCATGTTCGTGAGAGTGAGCTCGGTGCGAGTGAAAAGCTCTGAGTCGTCGCTAATGCGGAAGAGCGTCGGGCCCAAGTCCATCTCCAAATCGTATTCCGCCCGCGGGGGGCGGATAATAAGATCGCAGATGGAGTCAAAGACGCCTCTGCCAGAAGCGAGATATTTCACGGCATCTACCGCGGAGAACATGACGCAGCCCTCGCTCCGATAACTGTGCCAGCACGAAGCAAATGGCTCCTACCAGATACTCTGGGGGGAAGGAAAAAAACGTTGGCAACAGTCTTATTAACAAACGCCAAAAGACAACTAAAAAAGGAAGAAGAAAAAA
>NW_904630.1:0-961 GCF_000209065.1 Trypanosoma cruzi | reverse complement strand
TGATGGTGCCTGGCCGTGTGCTGCTGGTGTGTGCCCTCTGCGTGCTGTGGTGCGGTGCCAGCGGTGTCGGCCGATGCTGGGGATTATGATGTTTCTTGTGGTCATGGAACTTTGTGCGGAATTGGAGTTGGTGTTGACGGTGAACCCTCCGCCCGGTTGGTAGTCATGCATCTACTGGAGGTACAAAGGGTGAATGTTTTCAGGGAGGTGGAGGTGACTCTCCGGGTTCTGCTGCACCCGCTTGCACATCGTCACCTGCCGATGCGGAAGAGCCCGAGGGTGGGGCTTTAAATGGCCCCAAGAAGGATGTATCCCGTGTTGAGGAGGACCCCGATGCAGCGCAGGACCCGCTACAACCAGGTCTCACGTTGTATCGGCAGCCGAGGTGATGGCGGCACAACCGTGAAGGAAGAAGTGACTGGTGTGGAGAGCAGCGACACTGCTGACTTGCCCCCAACGAGAGCCACGCACCACAAGCAGCACGACCGGTGACGGGGGAGCCGGAAGGCACAGGGAAACAGGCAGCATCGAAGGCGTTATCAACGCCAGCAGAGGGACGAGGGATATCAGGCGCGACGGATCAAAAAGTGGACTCACCAAAGGAGGAAGCCGCGTGCAGCGCAGGTGCCACAAACAGTCGGTCACCTGTCGGTCACCAACAAAACGAACCTTCATCTCCCTCTACGAGTGGAAGTACTTCGACTTTGACTCCGGAAAAGGAACCCGCTGGGGAGCTCCATTCCAGCAATAACCAGCCATCTGGTGACGCGGTACCGAAGGAAGGAACGCAACATGAAGGTCTTGCTGGCGGCGAAACGCAAGTATAGCCCGCAACTACTAACGACGAATCGATTGGAACAGCACCAGCTGGCGACGGCGACATCAGTACCGTGGCCCCCCACACCACCTCCCCTTTTGCTCTTGCATCTTCCCTGTGACGCAGTGCTGCTGCTGCTGCGGT
>NW_904629.1:0-961 GCF_000209065.1 Trypanosoma cruzi | reverse complement strand
TTTCGTGCAATCTCTCACGGCCCAGTATAGTCGGCCCCAGAGCTCAGATTCCCCGCACCTTGCCCTTGCGAGGTGAACCAGTTCCTGACGGTGGAGAACTCCCTGAGTGGTCGGGTCCTTACCGCTGAGATCGGATGGCCTTGTGCCGCAAAGCAAGTAGCGATGAGTGTCTTGACGAATGGTACTACGCCACTTGTTGGTGAGCTGGGTAGTAAAACATGTCAGCAGATCCGTATGCCATAAAGGTGCGATTCCATGCTCCGTGTATTGTCCGGTTGCCATAGTCTGCGTCGCATGCTGATCTGCAAGCTCGTTAGCATGTACTCCACAATGTCCGTAACAAAACTGCAGGTGCACGGACCAGCCAGCACACGTCAGTGTTAAGAGACGCTGCCAGATCTGATCCTCCGTCCAGTCTGTCTGACTGAGCGGGCCCTTGTTTAGAGCCGCTAGAAGAGACTGACTGTCCGTAACCACAAGCAGGGTTTTATGCCTGTGGCGGATACGAGGAATCATCAGCCTCTCTAGGGCTAGAAGCAGCGCACGGGATTCCGTCTTGTAGCTGCATGGGCGTGCACCGCAGTTTATGCTGGCCTTTTCTATTATCTCCGATGAATTGAGGGATGAAAGCAGTATTCCAACCCCGGCTGACTTGGGAACGTCGACACCGCCATCGGTCGCAAGTATCCACGAACGATGGCTGTGCAGCGCCAGAGCCTCTTCGCTGACTCTGCGCTTTTCCCGTATCAGCTCCTCTTCGTCAGTTATTGAGAGGTCTATCGGAAGTTCCACACCGATGGTGACCCGGTGAGCGGATGCCGCAAACCAGGGAGGAATGGAGCTGCGAAAGAACCGCTCTTCGCGTGGTGAGCTCTCGGTGATGCCATAGTCCTTTGTGTATGCGTCTACGAAGGCATATAGCTCGTTCCGAGATAATGGCGAGATGCGAAACCGGCGCGAG
>NW_904628.1:0-961 GCF_000209065.1 Trypanosoma cruzi | reverse complement strand
GAATGTGGGAGTCAGAGGCACTCTCTGTCAATATCTGTTTGCGTGTTCACACACTGGACACCAAACAACCCTGAATTATCCGCTGCTTGGAGGAATTTCGCGAGCTCTTGCCCACACGGGTGCTGCACTCGGCTGATCGTTTTCGAGCGGCTGCTGCATCACACGTTGTGGTCCAAATTTTTGTTTCCAATTATGAATGGTGGGAGTCAGAGGCACTCTCTGTCAATATCTGTTTGCGTGTTCACACACTGGACACCAAACAACCCTGAATTATCCGCTGCTTGGAGGAATTTCGCGAGCTCTTGCCCACACGGGTGCTGCACTCGGCTGATCGTTTTCGAGCGGCCGCTGCATCACATGTTGTGGTCCAAATTTTTGTTTCCAATTATGAATGGTGGGAGTCAGAGGCACTCTCTGTCAATATCTGTTTGCGTGTTCACACACTGGACACCAAACAACCCTGAATTATCCGCTGCTTGGAGGAATTTCGCGAGCTCTTGCCCACACGGGTGCTGCACTCGGCTGATCGTTTTCGAGCGGCTGCTGCATCACACGTTGTGGTCCAAATTTTTGTTTCCAATTATGAATGGTGGGAGTCAGAGGCACTCTCTGTCAATATCTGTTTGCGTGTTCACACACTGGACACCAAACAACCCTGAATTATCCGCTGCTTGGAGGAATTTCGCGAGCTCTTGCCCACACGGGTGCTGCACTCGGCTGATCGTTTTCGAGCGGCCGCTGCATCACATGTTGTGGTCCAAATTTTTGTTTCCGATTGTGAATGGTGGGAGTCAGAGGCACTCTCTGTCAACATCTGTTTGCGTGTTCACACACTGGACACCAAACAACCCTGAATTATCCGCTGCTTGGAGGAATTTCGCGAGCTCTTGCCCACACGGGTGCTGCACTCGGCTGATCGTTTTCGAGCGGCCGCTGCATCACATGTTGTGGTCCAAATTTT
>NW_904627.1:0-961 GCF_000209065.1 Trypanosoma cruzi | reverse complement strand
CCCCGTGCCGCCTGCCCGTGCATTCTCTGCGACGGCCACGCGCTGATGTACATCTTCTACCGCCGCCCCGCCACTTGTGGGGGGAAGCGTCGGTGCGCCTAATTTTAAAATTTATTTAATGTTGTTTTGATTTATTTATTTTTAACTTGTGAAAGGGATGTTCGCGGGGGAGCTGGTCACCTAAATGAATATGTCCTGACGAAACGGAGATGCTTCTGCACGATTCTTTTCTATCTTATGAATTTTTGGAGGACGGTGATTGAAGGAACCAGGGAGCCGATAGCGACAGGACGGATTTTTCTTTACTTTTTATTTCTTACTTTCCCACCACCCCCTTTTTGATTCCCACCTCGCGGCGAGGCCTTGTGGCTGGCGGAGCCCAAGGTCTGCCACTTGGTAAGCGATAGTGTTTCCAATCCTAACAAGGTGCACCGTGTCGCGAGAGTGGCTATCGGAACAATATTTACTTGGAGCAAACATCGAGGGAGTGGCGAACCCACTGCCTCTCCACTGCCCCCCTTTTCCCTTCTTGTTTGATTTCTTTTGATGATTTCAGGATCCGGCCAGCAGCCCAGGCGAATATATTTTTTTTCATCGGGTTGGGTTTGTTTGTTGTGGGCGCTGACTGTGTGTGTGTGTGTGTGTGTGTGCTGGTGCCACTGCGGCGTGGCGTGGCTGCTCCGTCGCGTCTCGGTCCCACTCCCCCGCTGTCTCTGTTCTTTTGTGTGTATGCCTTGCACCTGCCCGTGTCTCTTCCTCCCATGCTGCGTGCTCTCGTTGTGCCCGCCCGGTGCCGGCCCGACAGGAGAGTTTACACCGCGAGCAACAAGCGAAGTCCACAAAGGCCCAAGTGACAATGATGCTGCGCCGCGTCCTCTGCGTGCTTTTCCTTGCCCTCTGCTGTGCGTGCGTGTGCGCCACGGCTCAGGAGGAGGGGCAGTACGATGCTGCTGTGTTGAGG
>NW_904626.1:0-961 GCF_000209065.1 Trypanosoma cruzi | reverse complement strand
TTTTGATTTTGTGGTTGAGTGCACCCATTCCGCGGCTGCGTGTGTGTGTGTGTGATGATATGAGTAATTTGCGTGTGTGCTTATCTGCCTCTCTCTGCCGTTGCTTTCTTCAGACTCTCTTGTGGCGCACAGCTGCTCTGCAAGTATAGGCGCTGACAAACACACACACACATGCACACACATGCCGTGCTTAAAACGCTGAGAATGCACGCACGCACAGGATTGTGGCTGCCGAGGCCCTCGCGATGGGGAAAAAACCTGCATTTTTTTTTTTTGACATGTTGCTCGGTGTGTGCTGACGCGTGACGAATAACAACACGCCCCAATAAGCAGAAAAGAAGTAAAACAAAATGGCGCTGAGCGGCACACCGGTAAGCCAAAAATACGCAATCACCAATAAAAAAGCCGGCGATCACCCAGCAGGCACATCAAGCGTCCTCAAAACCAACCTGGAACAGACAAAAAAAAAGAGGCAATCATAGAAAACAAAGATCCCCGCCCCCAAACAGGAAAAACATTAAAGAAAACGCGATTCTTTTTTTTGTCCTTACTGCCGGGGTTGGCCGCCGCAAGAAATAAAAAATGGTAGGGCGGTGGCCCCGGACGCTAGATACAGCACGACGTGTCGAATTATCCAAGTTGCAGCGGCTGCCCCGGACGTTAGATACGGGACGACGTGTCGAATTATCCAAGTTGCAGCGGCTGCCCCGGACGTTAGATACAGCACGACGTGTCGAATTATCCAAGCTGCAGCGGTGGCCTCGGGCGTTAGATATATGACGACTTACAGTAGTAACCACGCTGCGGCTGCGCATCCTAAACACGTCTTTTTCGTTTTCCAGGGGACAACGCAAATGTGCTCGATTGTTCGAAGATCGACATTAATACTTTACGTGAAAAGGAGTCGCGCGACCGCATTTTTTTAGCTCAGTCGCAAACACGCTCACAATGTCATCCGGGA
>NW_904625.1:0-961 GCF_000209065.1 Trypanosoma cruzi | reverse complement strand
CGGCCTCGGCGTCTTCCAGTTTCCACTGCATCGCGCCGCCCATTACCGCCGAGACGGTGACCGAGTCCTCGCACAGGCGTTTCAGCGCCTCCACCGCGCGGTCCCCAGCGGCGCTCGCGTCCTCCTCGTCCTCAACGGCAAGCACGCTGCCGTCCAGCGCACGCTGCAGGCTGTCCGCGACCCGCGTCAGCTCGCTCAGCTTCGACTCCAGCGCCCGTCCGCGCGCTGCGCTCTCGTCCAGTCTGTCGTGCAGTTCCTCTTCACGTGCTCTCGCCTCCTCGGCCGCTCTCATGATGGCCGCTGCCGCTGGCTCCTCACTCTCCTCCACGCCAAGGGCGGCCAGCGCAGACTCGATACCGTGCAGGCACTGCGCGCGCGTCGAAGGGTCCTCGCGGTCCGCACAGCGGTCACCCGCATCGTCGTCGCCCACAAGCGCGCGGTAGCGCTGCTCGCTCCTGCGCAGCGCCTCCATGTCGCTCGCCATCTTCCGGCACTGCAGCAGCAGAGGCTCGGCCTCGGCGTCTTCCAGTTTCCACTGCATCGCGCCGCCCATTACCGCCGAGACGGTGACCGAGTCCTCGCACAGGCGTTTCAGCGCCTCCACCGCGCGGTCCCCAGCGGCGCTCGCGTCCTCCTCGTCCTCAACGGCAAGCACGCTGCCGTCCAGCGCACGCTGCAGGCTGTCCGCGACCCGCGTCAGCTCGCTCAGCTTCGACTCCAGCGCCCGTCCGCGCGCTGCGCTCTCGTCCAGTCTGTCGTGCAGTTCCTCTTCACGTGCTCTCGCCTCCTCGGCCGCTCTCATGATGGCCGCTGCCGCTGGCTCCTCACTCTCCTCCACGCCAAGGGCGGCCAGCGCAGACTCGATACCGTGCAGGCACTGCGCGCGCGTCGAAGGGTCCTCGCGGTCCGCACAGCGGTCACCCGCATCGTCGTCGCCCACAAGCGCGCGGTAGCGCTGCTC
>NW_904624.1:0-961 GCF_000209065.1 Trypanosoma cruzi | reverse complement strand
TTCATAGATTGATTGGGTGATTGCTTCGTTGCTTTTATTTTATTTTATCGATTATCGACGACAACGGATTATCGAGCTTATCACGCTAGCCCGGGGCGGATGCGTAACGGGTGTGTGCGTGTGTTTTGCGCCCGCCGCTGCAGCACCGAGTATGGGGGCTGCTGCTCTCTCTATTTCATATCTGTACTTAGTAGTGAGGACGTGCTTGACGGTGGTGGCTGGTGTGCGGGCCATAGGATGCATTCAGGAAAACGTTAGAGAAAACAATCGATGAGGCCCTTCTGTGACGCGTCAATTTCTGGAGGTTGTGAGTGTGCGTTGCTGGCTGACATGAGGAAGGGCGTGGGGTGCCACGGCTGTGCAGCTGCGCGGCCACCCATCGGACTCCGCCCTGACCTCGTCATTGATTGTTGGTTTGTTTCTATTTGTTTGTGCGGGCGCCTGCAGTGACTCTCCCTCCTGTTGCACGATGACTGTGTGGGAGGGCATGCCTGTCACTTTTTATACTTCTGATTTTGTGTAGAGCGAACAACAAGAGAAGGAACGAAGAATTATGCGGAATGACGTATTACTTTGCTTGTATATCGATGTATTCTTGTGGGCTATTGTACCATTTCTCTCTTTTTCTAGTAACTTGTGAAGAGAATGATCGCGTGAGAGCTGGCGAAATTAGTATATATATATATATATATACATATCCTGATAAACGAATGCACTCCTTTATGATACTTTTTCTATCTTATGAATTCTTGGGGAGAACACGAATTTATTGGGGCATGGAACCGATAGGTGCCAGATATTTTTCTATTTCTCCATTCTACCCGTCCCCTTTTTGTTTCCTACCTCGCGGCAGGGTCCTGTGGTTGGAGGAGTCCAATGTCCGCCACGTCGTAAGAAATAATATTTCAGATCCTATCTGAGTGCAAAAGTCCAAGTGAGGGGTCAAAAGAATATATATATA
>NW_904623.1:0-961 GCF_000209065.1 Trypanosoma cruzi | reverse complement strand
CACGCAAACATACATGAAAAGAGAGTGCTTCTGACTCCCGCCATTCATAATTCAAAACAAAAATTTAGACCACAACGTGTGGTGCAGCAGCCGCTCGAAAACGATCCGCCGAGTGCAGCACCCTTGTGGGCAGGAGCTCGCGAAATTCCTCCAAGCAGCGGATAGTTCAGGGTTGTTTGGTGTCCAGTGTGTGCACACGCAAACATACATTGAAAGAGAGTGCCTCTGACTCCCGCCATTCATAATTCAAAACAAAAATTTAGACCACAGCGTGTGGTGCAGCAGCCGCTCGAAAACGATCCGCCGAGTGCAGCACCCTTGTGGGCAGGAGCTCGCGAAATTCCTCCAAGCAGCGGATAGTTCAGGGTTGTTTGGTGTCCAGTGTGTGAACACGCAAACATACATTGAAAGAGAGTGCCTCTGACTCCCGCCATTCATAATTCGAAACAAAAACATAGACCACAGCGTGTGGTTCAGCAGCCGCTCGAAAACGATCCGCCGAGTGCAGCACCCTTGTGGGCAGGAGCTCGCGAAATTCCTCCAAGCAGCGGATAGTTCAGGGTTGTTTGGTGTCCAGTGTGTGAACACGCAAACATACATTGAAAGAGAGTGCCTCTGACTCCCGCCATTCATAATTCAAAACAAAAATTTAGACCACAGCGTGTGGTGCAGCAGCCACTCGAAAACGATCCGCCGAGTGCAGCACCCTTGTGGGCAGGAGCTCGCGAAATTCCTCCAAGCAGCGGATAGTTCAGGGTTGTTTGGTGTCCAGTGTGTGAACACGCAAACATACATTGAAAGAGAGTGTCTCTGACTCCCGCCATTCATAATTCAAAACAAAAATTTAGACCACAGCGTGTGGTGCAGCAGCCGCTCGAAAACGATCCGCCGAGTGCAGCACCCTTGTGGGCAGGAGCTCGCGAAATTCCTCCAAGCAGCGGATAGTTCAGGGTTGTTTGGT
>NW_904622.1:0-961 GCF_000209065.1 Trypanosoma cruzi | reverse complement strand
TGCGTGTTCACACACTGGACACCAAACAACCCTGAACTATCCGCTGCTTGGAGGAATTTCGCGAGCTCTTGCCCACACGGGTGCTGCACTCGGCTGATCGTTTTCGAGCGGTCGCTGCATCACACGTTGTGGTCCAAATTTTTGTTTCCGATTGTGAATGGTGGGAGTCAGAGGCACTCTCTGTCAATATCTGTTTGCGTGTTCACACACTGGACACCAAGCAACCCTGAACTATCCGCTGCTTGGAGGAATTTCGCGAGCTCTTGCCCACACGGGTGCTGCACTCGGCTGATCGTTTTCGAGCGGCCGCTGCATCACACGTTGTGGTCCAAATTTTTGTTTCCGATTGTGAATGGTGGGAGTCAGAGACACTCTCTGTCAATATCTGTTTGCGTGTAATACACTGGACACCAAACAACCCTGAACTATCCGCTGCTTGGAGGAATTTTGCGAGCTCTTGCCCACACGGGTGCTGCACTCGGCTGATCGTTTTCCAGCGGCTGCTGCATCACACGTTGTGGTCTAAATTTTTGTTTCCGATTGTGAATGGTGGGAGTCAGAAGCACTCTCTGTCAATATCTGTTTGCGTGTTCACACGCTGGACACCAAACAACCCTGAACTATCCGCTGCTTGGAGGAATTTCGCGAGCTCTTGCCCACACGGGTGCTGCACTCGGCTGATCGTTTTCGAGCGGCCGCTGCATCACACGTTGTGGTCTAAATTTTTGTTTCCAATTGTGAATGGTGGGAGTCAGAGGCACTCTCTGTCAATACCTGTTTGCGTGTTCGTACACTGGACACCAAACAACCCTGAATTATCCGCTGCTTGGAGGAATTTCGCGAGCTCTTGCCCACACGGGTGCTGCACTCGGCTGATCGTTTTCGAGCGGCCGCTGCATCACACGTTGTGGTCCAAATTTTGTTTTCGATGTGAATGGTGGGAGTCAGAGGCACTCTCTGT
>NW_904621.1:0-961 GCF_000209065.1 Trypanosoma cruzi | reverse complement strand
CCCCCACGGATATTCGGTACCGCAAGCACACCACCAAGGTCTCTCAAAAACACCATCCGTGAGGAGCTGAATGCGGGTGTCAAAGAAATATTGAAGCCACCGTAGCCGTAAAGTAACAGTGGCGATTTTGATGATACACTGCCCTTTCGATAGACAATAAACATCGGAATTCGCATTCCATCCGACGAGTTGTAAAACTTTTGCTCCGTGACAAAATCATCCACCAAAAGTCCTTCCACCGTGTCGTCCTTAAAGACACGAAGGGAGGATTGTGGGTCATTTATGTCCAAGAAAAAACTGCGCCCTGGGAGAAGAAATGACGTAATTTTAAACGAGACAAAATCCTTTTTGCGATCGGAAAAAAAGGACGTAATCGTTCCAATAGGCAGTGGAATAGCATTTAATGTGGGATCCTCCAGTCGGCAATAATAAAAAACGTCCTTCACATCCTCAAGGTACGCAAGAAGAAGTGTATTTTTAACCAGAGCGGCTTGGCTTAGGACGGAACGTTGCTGTTCCACAATGACTGTTTCTTGGCCCGTATGTATGTCAATAGAGACAATTTTTTTTCGCGGTGCATCACGGGTTGTGACAAAATAAAATGTGCTCCCCTCATTTCCGAGATAGGTGTACATGCCAGCAAACTCATTTACCAGCTTTTTGAAAACCAGGGGTTCAGAGCCAAGGCCCTTTTCAACAGATGGCAGTTCAGCAACCCACACCAGGTTGTGTGGCTCGCAACCGTCAAAAAGCACAACAATGACATAGGAGTGACAGTCAGACACACTCGCCCCCATGTTCCATTGTGGGTGCTCCGGCACGGAGAGAATCACAACGTCTTCGTCTTGAGGACGACCGATGCGATGAAAGCAGATAAACGCATCCTGCGCCGTGTCTGTTTCGGCACCTTTGTCCACGTCACCTTGAAGCGCCGGGTAACGCGTATAAAAGAAACCCCAAG
>NW_904620.1:0-961 GCF_000209065.1 Trypanosoma cruzi | reverse complement strand
TCTTCCGTGTATGACCCCCCTCCCCGCTGGTGTCTCAGGGCAATGGCAATGAGCAAAAAGTCATTCCCCTCACAGAAAGGGCCAGTACACAAAGGAATCGTATTGCTTCTCTTATCACCCAACCCGCATCACTTTTCTCCCACAATCAGGAAGTAATTCTTCATCTCGCCGAGCACCTTTTTCAGACCATGGCGGTAGAAGTGGCGTTGCAGCGGGAGTGGGACACGACGCAGAAGCCTTGACACCTCAATACCCCCTTGTGGAATCATCGGCATTACTACACGTGCAATGTCCTCCCCCTCCATCGGTAATGGCTCCAATTTCGCTCGCTGCACCACAATGACGCGTGGATCATCCGGGTACGGCCATGTCAAAAAGTAATCCGGGTACAGTGCAAGATGTTCAACCAGTTTCTCCTGCTCTTGTGGAAGGGCGCTCTTGACGGAGGGTGGGACCAGAGACATGACCTCGTCAAGTTCCGCACATTGCATGAGTGGAAGCGCGTCGTACAACTCCCGCACCGCCCAGTCAGCTGAACTGTTGTCGTCGATTGCGGCAGGAATCTTCAACACGGGATCATCCGGAGAAAGGGAGCCCATACTGAGACGCTGGTCCATAATCGTCTCGGCGCACCTCTCGTACGTGGGGCGGAATTGATAAACCTTCATATTATCTACAGACACCACAATTTCTTCTCCATGTAACCGCAGGAAACGTGGAAAAGAACGACAGCGTGTCTTTACTTCCTTCTTCTCTGTGTTATTAAGTAACGCGTACAATTTCCCTGTTGGAACCACCGCTGCTGCCTTTTCAGCCTCCACGGTGTAGTCTTTTCCCTCCGCATACTCATCCACAAGTTGCTTTATCTTGGCATAAATTGTAGGAAGGGGCGAGGTCGTTGCATTCAAGTCATCTAACGAGTTTGGTGCACTGTGGAACGGCCGCACACGCAGCTTCGAAT
>NW_904619.1:0-961 GCF_000209065.1 Trypanosoma cruzi | reverse complement strand
GAACGTCGCCGCCAGCACTCTGCTGTACGCCACGGTCGAAGCGCAGCCATTGAAAGTGGAAGGACCGAAGGAAGAGAAGAAACTGTACTGCTCGTACGAGGTTGCTGCAGGGGGAGATAACTACAACATTACTTTTGTGGATCTGACGGAGAAGTTGGAGGAGATGAAGAAGGTGGTGGCTGCATGGAAGGAGAGGGACGCGTACATTGCGAGGGAATACGGCTGCAGGAATGAATGGAAGAATTATTGGCGCAGTGACTGTCATGAAGCCCTCACTAAGGGGCTGTTTGGCTTCTTATCCAACACGTCAACTGAAAGCACGTGGGCAGACGAGTACCTCGGGGTGAATGCCACAGTGAACAAAGGGAAGCCAGCGGCGGATGGTGGATTGACGTTCGAGGGGTCCGGAGCAGGGGCGGAGTGGCCTGTTGGCAAAATGGGGCAGAATGTGCCGTACTACTTTGCGAACTACAAGTTCACTCTTGTGGCGACAGTGTCCATTCACAAGGAACCGAAGGAACGCAGCAGCTCTATCCCTTTGATGGGTGTGAGGATGAACGATGCACAAGACACCCTGCTCTTTGGTCTGTCGTACACCCACGAAAAGAAGTGGGAGGTAACATTCAGTGAGAGTCTCCGGAATTCCTCGGCGTATTATGACGATGTTGGATGGGAAACAAACAAAAAATATCAGGTGGCACTGGAAATGCATCATTATGATGGCGTGAGTGTGTACGTGGACGGAGAGGAGATATACTACACCAAAGATTATGAGGACGGGGAGGATTACAACTTTACTCAAAGGTTGCGAACGCTGTTGGGGTCCCACGGCATCTCGCACTTTTACATTGGCGGGGACAACAAGAGCAACTCGGAAGACATTAATGTGACGGTGAGCAACGTCCTGCTGTACAACCGCGCATTGAACGAAGCAAAGCTCAATGCGTTAAGAAGAAGGACG
>NW_904618.1:0-961 GCF_000209065.1 Trypanosoma cruzi | reverse complement strand
AGCAGCAGCGCACCAAGGCCAGAGCCCGTGCCACCGCCCACGGCGTGATACACAAGAAAGCCCTGCAGACCCGTGCAGTTGTCCGCAAGCTTGCGGATGCGGTCAAGGCACAGGTCCACGATCTCCTTGCCGATCGTGTAGTGGCCGCGAGCGTAGTTGTTCGCCGCATCCTCCTTGCCGGAGATCAGCTGCTCGGGGTGGAAAAGCTGGCGGTACGTCCCCGTGCGGATCTCGTCCACCACCGTCGGCTCCAGGTCGAGGAACACCGCGCGCGGCACGTGCTTGCCAGCGCCGGTCTCCGAGAAGAACGTGTTGAACGCGTCGTCCTCCACACCAATCGTCTTGTCGGACGGCATCGCACCGTCGGGCTGGATACCGTGCTCCAGACAGAACAGCTCCCAGCACGCATTGCCAACCTGGCAACCGGCCTGACCGATGTGAATGCAAATCGCCTCACGCATCTTGAAAAGAAGGAGTTTATTTGAGGGTGTTTGAAGAGAAGCTCGAAAGCCTAGCTAGAACGAACTACCAAACGCGCAAGACGGGGAGAGTAAGAGAAAAGGCCAAAGCATTTCGCACACGCAGGCATACACACACAGAGAGAGAGAGAAGGAAAGAGGAAGGCAAAAGTGCCAAGTAAACATAAATATATATATATATATATATATATTTATATAAGAGCGGGTGCACCCGTTGACCAGCGACTTTGTACATCGCGTCCCGTCAGAGCAAGCAGTAAGAAGTAAAAAATGGAAGACATTGCCCAAAGACGGCGGCAGAAGGAGCAGCAGACAAACTCACGTGATAAAAGCTCGCAAAAGTGCCAGCGGCATGGAACGAGAGGGTGAGGGGCCAAAGAAGGAAAGGTGCGTCTGTACGCGTGTGGAGCGAGCGAGAGCGAGAGCGAGCCCATCCCCCACTTCCCCTGCTTCCCAAAGTAAAAACAAAACAAAAAAAGAGG
>NW_904617.1:0-961 GCF_000209065.1 Trypanosoma cruzi | reverse complement strand
TCGCACTCCGCGGGCACGGTGTTCTAGGCGTTGCCGCCACTGATGAGGTTCGTCGACAGCGTTGAGAACGGCACCTGGAAGTCATGCCGGGTGCCGTTCCGGCGGTACTCCTCCGCAATCTCGCGCAGCTTCGTAATGAGTTTTGTGGCGTAGTCGATGGCGTTGCAGCTTTCACCCGTCAGCGCGAGCGACGAATGCGCCGCCTTGCCCCGCACACGAACCCAAAAGTGGGAGGTGCCCTTGTGAGCAATCACCACAGTCATGCCGGTCGGCTCCCCAATGATGCAGCCTTCCGCCCTGACGTCGTGGTCCCGCGCAAACTCCGCCAGCTCCATGCCGCCGAGACAGCTCACCTCCTCGTCGTACGACCACGCAAAGTGGATCGGCTTCGCGCGCTTCATCTTGAGGAGCTCGGGGGCCAGAGACATGCACACGGCAACAAAGCCCTTCATGTCGGACGTGCCGCGACCGTACAGTTTCCCATCCCGCTCCGTCAGCGTAAACGGATCGCTGTCCCACTTCTGCCCGTCCACCGGGACCACGTCCGTGTGGCCGGAGAGAATGATGCCGCCCTTCGTCACGCCGCCGTCGCCCGGCAGCGTCGCCCACAGGTTTGCCTTGTTCCTCTCGGCGTTGTGTAGCAGGGTGCACTTGACACCAAGCCCCTCCAGGTAGTCCTTGCAGTAGTGGATGAGCTCAAGGTTCGAGTTGCGGCTCGTCGTGTCAAAGGCCACAAGCTTCGCCAGCCACTGTGTGTGGTCCATGGACCGAGCCGCCATCGCCAAGGTGAGTTGCTTAAGATCTTGTAAACGAACTAGGGAGTGCAGGGTGCAAGGGGGAGAAGGGTGATGCAGAGAGACGCAGGGGACGTGCCCGAGTGTGTGTGTGAGCGTGTGAGCGTGAGTGCTGCGCAGCGGTGGCAGGAGTGCCGTGGAGGTAGGTGTATTCAAAAAAATAAATC
>NW_904616.1:0-961 GCF_000209065.1 Trypanosoma cruzi | reverse complement strand
GTGATGCAGCAGCCGCTCGAAAACGATCAGCCGAGTGCAGCACCCGTGTGGGCAAGAGCTCGCGAAATTCCTCCAAGCAGCGGATAGTTCAGGGTTGTTTGATGTCCAGTGTGTGAACACGCAAACAGATAGTGACAGAGAGTGTCTCTGACTCCCACCATTCATAATTGGAAACAAAAATTTGGACCACAACGTGTGATGCAGCAGCCGCTCGAAAACGATCAGCCGAGTGCAGCACCCGTGTGGGCAAGAGCTCGCGAAATTCCTCCAAGCAGCGGATAGTTCAGGGTTGTTTGATGTCCAGTGTGTGAACACGCAAACAGATATTGACAGAGAGTGTCTCTGACTCCCACCATTCACAATTGGAAACAAAAATTTGGACCACAACGTGTGATGCAGCAGCCGCTCGAAAACGATCAGCCGAGTGCAGCACCCGTGTGGGCAAGAGCTCGCGAAATTCCTCCAAGCAGCGGATAGTTCAGGGTTGTTTGGTGTCCAGTGTGTGAACACGCAAACAGATAGTGACAGAGAGTGTCTCTGACTCCCACCATTCATAATTGGAAACAAAAATTTGGACCACAACGTGTGATGCAGCAGCCGCTCGAAAACGATCAGCCGAGTGCAGCACCCGTGTGGGCAAGAGCTCGCGAAATTCCTCCAAGCAGCGGATAGTTCAGGGTTGTTTGATGTCCAGTGTGTGAACACGCAAACAGATATTGACAGAGAGTGTCTCTGACTCCCACCATTCATAATTGGAAACAAAAATTTGGACCACAACGTGTGATGCAGCAGCCGCTCGAAAACGATCAGCCGAGTGCAGCACCCGTGTGGGCAAGAGCTCGCGAAATTCCTCCAAGCAGCGGATAGTTCAGGGTTGTTTGATGTCCCAGTGTGTGAACACGCAAACAGATATTGACAGAGAGTGTCTCTGACTCCCACCATTCATAATGGAAACAAAAAT
>NW_904615.1:0-961 GCF_000209065.1 Trypanosoma cruzi | reverse complement strand
AAAAAGGGGTGTGGGTGTGTTGTGGGGGGGGGGAGGGGAGGAAAAGGAAAGAGGTGGAAAGGTGGAGAAGAAAACATGGTGGCTGGGCGTTTGATCGGCGTGGCGTTTGCCATTCCGTTGCTTGGGGCTCTGGGGTGGACGGCGTACACCAGCAGGGGTGTGCGAAATGTCGTTGTGAGGAATCCGCTGGATATATCGCCGTATTGCCGCGAGGCGGCTGCAAGGACGAGGCGGAATGGTGTTCCGTGTCTGATTTGTGCGTTCGAAGTGCCTGTCGTGGTTTCAACAGCGAAAATGCGACGTGAACTCGCATGCCACCCATCCGATGGGGCACTCTATGCATTGCATGCTCTGCTGTCCGGTTGTTTTATACGTGTGGAAGTGATTGCGACAGCCTTCACGTCGCGTTGGCGTCTTTCTGATGCGTATATCTGTTGGAGATCGGTCAGCCGGTCTGTCCTTTCCGAGAATCGTCGTGTGGCGATACGGCAGAAGCAGCAGTGGTGTCATGACACGAGTGGTTCCGTTGACTTATCCTCAACATATGGAGAGTGGGAGGTGCTCTGTGCGCAGAATGAGAATTCTGCTGGCCGTAAGGAGGCTGTGTTAACGCATGGGCCCGAAGCGATTATTGTGTCGCTTGAGCCGGTCGTTGAGGGAAGTCGTCAGGCGGTGCTCCGTCTTTGTTATTTGGTGCAGCCCTTTGATGGGTTTGAAAGAAATACGATGGCAGAGCGAGTGGCGTTGTGGGGTGCAGAAAAATACGGCAAGTTGTTGACAGCACAGACGGCATACGCCCTTGAACAAATGGAGGCGTTTTGATTGTTTGCATGCCGTTTAGGCCTATCGCCCTTTTGCCCATTGATAAGGGAGGCGGGCAAATTATATATATACATATACTTAGTGTGTGTGTGTGTGTGTGTGTGTTGAGTCCTTTAGGCTGATGCTGTTTACATGAAAC
>NW_904614.1:0-961 GCF_000209065.1 Trypanosoma cruzi | reverse complement strand
CCGCCACAGCGCTGTAGATGGTGGCACCTGGTGCCAAACACCACCATGATGACACCGGCAAAGAGCAGCGCGTACGTGATGGTGTAGTGCGCCCATCCAACTGACCGCAGCGACCAGTTGCCGCCGTACATCATGAAAATGGAGGGAAGAAGAAACCCCGTTGCACCTCCACAGAATGAGCCAATGAAGCCAAACACCATGTTGATACTGGGGATGAACAGGCCGAAGAGCAGTGCGGCAACGGCAAGACTGACGACGACGATGCAGTGCTTCCAGAATGGCAGCTTGTCGGGGTCCCACCCAACACTGTGGTACAGGGAGTTGCGGGTGGCCATGGAGATGAGCGGAAAGGAGGCGCAAAGTTTCACCAACAAACCAATGTATGCCACCATCACCTCCGGCTCCTTGACTGGGTTGTACAGGAGTAGAGCGGAAACGGTCGCACGATTGCCGAAGTCAAGGTAGCCGAACACTGCCGTTGAGCCGTATACAATGAAGCACAGAAGCATTGCGATGGCAGAGCACAGAGTGAAGCGGCTCGCACTGCGATCTGACATGTCCCAATACACCTCGAACGAGTTGACCTGACACAAGAAGGCAAACATGAAGACACCTAGTCCGTCCAGCGCCCTGTTGCCAGTGCCAAACAGGTGGATGCCTTCGTCGGTGGTCCTGCCGGTGACATGTAAGTTTTTCGCGTTTTCTGACAGTCCGTGCATGCCAGAGTGGATAATGATCATCACCACAAAGTAGATGACAAAGACAATGCCCACCGCCGAGATGTGGCGCAGCGAGTTGATGTGCCTTGGAATGACGAGGGGCAGCATCACGGTGAGCCACAGCAGGCTTGTCAGCAGGCGGTTGCCTGACTTCGATTTCCAGTATGCCGGAGCATTCGTGTTGTCGAGAATGGCCTTAAAGATGTCCCCCACGCTGATGATGAACGAAACACAGCCGCCAA
>NW_904613.1:0-961 GCF_000209065.1 Trypanosoma cruzi | reverse complement strand
AAAATACGCCCATTCAACCACAACACAAGCAGAGATTCAAAACACACACGTGACGGGAAGCCGAGGCGTGGGACGACCAGCGCACACACTCTCATTACTCCCGTAAAGCAAAACACACACACAGAGGGAGAGAGAGAGAGGTCGCCCACTCAATGCAATAAAAACAAAACAGAAACAGTTACGGTGCTCCGTCCATGCAGCCAGGCAGGACGGCAGCGGTGCGTGTCGTGCAAAAGAGAGCACCAACGGGCCTGCATGGGTGTGCATGCATATATACAATGGGCACATTATTGTGTGTGCTTCGTGGGGTGAGGTGAGGGCGAGAGTCCATGCAAGGGGACAAACAGAGAGTGAGTGAAGGAAGAGTGTGTGTGCGGGCGGTGCATGGCTTTCCCTCACTCTCACGCGGCCACCACAGCAGCAGCAGCAGCCGCACACGCAAAAAGAAGAAGCAAAAGAGGGGAGGTGGAGTGGAAGGCCGCGGTGCTGCCGTCACTGTCGCCAATAGTCGCAGCACCATTTGTTATAGCTGCGGCTTCGGCATTTGCTGTTTTATTTGCATTTTCTTCTTTATTTTCACCTGTTGTGCTTCTTTCTTCGCTTCACCATCAGGTGCTTGATCACGTTTTGGAATGCCTTCTTCATTTCCTTTGTCAGCGTCATTTGTAATGGCACCTTTGGAAGCTGAGGGTGATGTTGGAGTTGATTCTGCGCTAACTTCTGTTGGTCCGTCCGTTTTCGTGACTGTGGTGGGGATGGTTCCTTCTTTTCGTGAGGCACTTCTTGACCCCATGTCGTGTTGAGACGCTTCTACATGTTGCACTGAAGGGTCATCTGCAAAGGAGGGGTTTTCATCTTTTGTTTGTGTTGTTGCTTCTGCCGCTGCCGCTGCTGCCGCTGCTGCAGGTGCTTTTGGTGTTGGTAATTTGAGTCCTTCTTCCTGGGCGGAGCCGTCATCAGA
>NW_904612.1:0-961 GCF_000209065.1 Trypanosoma cruzi | reverse complement strand
GTCCTCGAGCGAGGGCCCCAGCAGGTCCATCACCATCACGTTGAACTCGCCCTCCACGCCATAAAAAAGAATGTTGGGGATGCCCACGACCCCGCCGCCTGCGTTGAGAATGCGGTAGAATCGGGCCTCAAAGGCGAGCTGTGGATGGCGCGTCTTCGCCTGCTCCAGCTTGATGGCCACGGTCTCGCCCGTCTGTATGTTTGTGCCGCGGAAGATCTCGCCGAACGACCCCGCCCCTATCTTCTGGCCGAGGCGGAAGCGGTTACCCACTCGAAGCTCTAAGCTCATCGTGTGTTGCGTGAGGTGTTTGTGTGACGTTCACTCCTACCTTGCCGGCAACAAAAGAAGAGAAAGAAAAGCAGGGCCCATTTTTTTGGCGGGGGCAGGGAGAGGGGCGACCCCCCGCACGGCACGCCGCTCATGCGACGGGTCCCCCCTTTCTTCGCACAAAGAGAGTGCCGAATCGCCGCGTCGTCACCGCTGGCGTGGTGGGCGACAGGGCGCAAACATCAATAAACTGTAGCATGGGGACGGTAACGCGTACGGAGAAGGCCTCAAAAGCACGACGGAGAGAGCGCCGAGTAAGGCACACAGGGCAAAAAGGGAGACAGCGGGAGTTTTCTATTCACCTAAACTGCCACCACACATCACCGTGCACGCACCTCCTCGTGCTCAAAGCAAGAGTAGAATCTTCATTTCCCAAAATTAGTGATATGTTCAACAATGGAGCGTGTGGGACGTCCAAAGACGTCGTACAAACATTACGCGGAACAAGGGTCCCGGACTGTGCAGGTGGGCTACGCCTGCTCTACATCCCCCCGCTCTCGTTGTTGCTGCTGCTGCTGTTTTTGTTCCTGCTGGGCGGGACCCCTCCGCCTTCAGGTTCTCGTGGATGCGCTTCAGCGTCCAGTCAAACACGTAGTCCACGTGGTACCCCTCCTAATGAAGAGCTCTCGGAAGA
>NW_904611.1:0-961 GCF_000209065.1 Trypanosoma cruzi | reverse complement strand
ATCGCCGAGAGGGAGTCTGTGGCGGCAGGAACTCGTGTGGGCGATTGGGATGCTGCTGCCAGACGGGGAACTGAAAACTGTCTGTGGCCATGCTCAGTGGCAGGACACTCCGCTCGGCAGGAGCATGCAAGGCTGCCAGAAGCTGCGCGGTGAGGCCCCACAGGGAGCGCGGCTCTCCGGGGAGTCAAGTGGCAGCGCAGCGGACTCAGATGCACGCTCAGCGAGAGACGAAAAGCCGTCCACCGCCAACACAGTTGCCAGCGAATAACAAGACGTTGACCATGAATAGGACACGTATGCCGCACTGCCGTGGGCACGGGCAGCGACCCCGATTCACTCAGCAACAGCGATCTAATGCCCCTGGATGGTACAACAGCCACGCCTGAGCCCAGCACAGCCCTAGCAAATGCTGAACAAGTGATAACGTGTCGGGTGGCGCTGATGCCGCACAGGATTATTTGCGCACAACGTCTGGGAAACCAGAGATCGCATCGGAGCACAACGCAGCATCACTTGTGCGCAACGGTTTTTGTGAGTACGGGCATTTCACGGATTTTTTGGCCATGGCCGAAATTGGTGAGAGCACCGTGCATGAGTGTGTGTCTCGGGTGTTGTTGCTTCTGCTTCTGGGGCTGTGGGGCACTGCGGCACTCTGCTGAAGGGTGAGGGAGGGTGGAACTGCGGTTTTTCGTGGAACAATAACCGTGCAGCTTGCCAGCATTACCCACTGAGTTTTTTCAATAATTTAAGTTTTTTTTATTTCTTTTATTTATTTATTTTTGCTGCTTTTGCCCTATTGGAATAATCAGCATCCCTGTGTTTTCCCCCAATGCTCGTTTGCAGTACTTTGTCATGAGTGACGTATTTTCCATCTTGTTTTCTTTTTTGTCCACACGCGGTGCCGGCCCTGCGGCTGTGCGTCCCACGGACTGCACGAAAGGAGGATTGGAGGAACAGGCCG
>NW_904610.1:0-961 GCF_000209065.1 Trypanosoma cruzi | reverse complement strand
GGTGAGCCTGGCCGGCGGGTCGATGCTGCTGGTGAAGGGCAACGTGCACGACGGCGCCTCGAGGGAGATGCTCTACGCCGCTGGCGCCGTGACCGCTGCTGGGAGCACGCTGAGCTTTGTTCGCAACCGAGCGCTGCTGCCTCGGATGCTGTCGGTAAGCCTGTCGCTTTCGACTGGGGCGCATTTGAGGGTGGCATGCAACGACGCTGGTGGGCGTGTCCTGTCGACGGTGGAGGAGTACGCAGCGGCAGGTTTTGGCGACGCTGGGAGCATCGACGTTGCTGGGTGCGACGTCTGCGACAGGGACACGTACTGCTACGCGCCCGGGACGGCGACGGCGAGCATGAAGGACGGTGTGTGCGTGTGCGCGTGCGGCAGCGGCGGGTACGGCGAGGCGTGCGTGCCTGTGGGAGCTCCCGCACTGCCGCCCGCTGCGGGCACCGCGTCGAGTGTGTTCGTCCGCGAGAACTTGACGGTGCGGTCGGTGTTCGTTGTGCCTGCCGGTGCGAGCGAGGTGACGCTGCGCCACGTTGTGCTGGACGGCGTGAGTCCTGTGCTCTACGTGCCGTGGATGGCGCGAGACGGCGTGCGGATCGTTGTGCAGAACGTGTCGCTGCGTAACGGCGCCGTGCTGTACGTGGTGGGCGGTGGAGCGTTGCGCGGTGCGGTGGCTGCGGGAAGCAACGAGAGCGGACCGGTGGAGCTCTCCGTGTGCGATGTGGAGGCGCTGAACGGTGCGCTTGTTCTGACCGGCACGTTTCCCGCGGGGTCCGCGCTGACGGTGACGGACACCCTGCTGGTTTCCGCGAGGCCGACGCCGCTTGTGTATCTTTCCGGCTCGCAGTCCTCGCCGTACGCACCGGTGCTGGTGCTGTCGGGCCTGCGGCTTGTGCGGTCCGTGCTGGTTGTGTCCGGCGTGGCCCTCGTGACGGTGATGACTGGTGGGCGGACGGTGGTGGTG
>NW_904609.1:0-961 GCF_000209065.1 Trypanosoma cruzi | reverse complement strand
TTGTGCGATTTGTGCGTGTTTGGTGTCCAACGTTTTCAGCACCGCCAAATGGGGTGTTGCGCAGGATCGGAGTACATGGATGTGCGAGGGCATTGTGTCGCTCGCCCGTAATAACACACACGCACAGTTTCAGTGAGTCTGACACATCGCGTTCTTCAGAACGTTCGAAATTGCTTGTGGGACATCACTTCATTTGCGGCGTCGGGAAAGTGAAGTAAATGGAGAGATATGCCGAGAACGCAATGCCCCTCCATAATACCGCAGGCTGGCGGCGACAAGGAGCAGAGAGCCTCTACCCAACATTGAGAAGACGGCAGCACTCTGATGATCCGGTTTGCTCTTTAGGAACTCCTAATGTAGTGTGCACCGTGTGGACCTTTTTGCTGCGGATATGCAGAGGGGTGATGTGGGGTGGAATTATTGTTGAAGGCAGCACGGACGCCGCCTGACCTTTATTGGGGGATGCGTGCTGTTATTCCGTGCTTCCTGTCCTGCGTTGTCGCACTCATGCTGTGAGTGCGGATGGCCACAGTAGTGGAGCTGAATACGGTTCAATGTGTTTTGCTCACGGGGACTGCGCGACACATGTTTTTTGTTGGGTTTCCCAAAAGGAGGGGCGCATCGCCGTTGCGTGCTTCCCGCGGCAGTCCATTACTCTGCGACTGTGCGTGCCGCCGTCCGCTGCGCCGCCGCAAGCCTTCGCCTTTGTGAGAAATGGGGAGCGTGACTGCTGTGGCGGTGGTCGAATGTTCCCGAATTGGTGCTTTTGGTGATCCCACTTGGAGCGCCGAGCAGCGAGGGGCCGCACACGCCCAGGAGGCTGGAGTGTCAGCTGCAACCGCACCTGCGATTTGCAGTTGGGATGTGACATGTTTCTTTGGAATTTTTATTTTTGGTGATATGCGTGGCAACGGTGTGTTGGCGTGTGCGTGCTGCTCATGGCTGCCCGTGGTGCCTTTCC
>NW_904608.1:0-961 GCF_000209065.1 Trypanosoma cruzi | reverse complement strand
ATCCGCTGCTGGAGGAATTTCGCGAGCTCTTGCCCACACGGGTGCTGCACTCGGCTGATCGTTTTCGAGCGGCCGCTGCATCACACGTTGTGGTCCAAATTTTTGTTTCCAATTATGAATGATGGGAGTCAGAGACACTCTCTGTCAATATCTGTTTGCGTGTTCACACACTGGGCACCAAACAACCCCGAATTATCCGCTGCTTGGAGGAATTTCGCGAGCTCTTGCGCACACGGGTGCTGCACTCGGCTGATCGTTTTCGAGCGGCCGCTGCATCACACGTTGTGGTCCAAATTTTTGTTTCCGATTGTGAATGGTGGGAGTCAGAGGCACTCTCTGTCAATATCTGTTTGCGTGTTCACACACTGGACACCAAGCAACCCTGAACTATCCGCTGCTTGGAGGAATTTCGCGAGCTCTTGCCCACACGGGTGCTGCACTCGGCTGATCGTTTTCGAGCGGCCGCTGCATCACACGTTGTGGTCCAAATTTTTGTTTCCGATTGTGAATGGTGGGAGTCAGAGACACTCTCTGTCAATATCTGTTTGCGTGTTCACACACTGGACACCAAACAACCCTGAACTATCCGCTGCTTGGAGGAATTTTGCGAGCTCTTGCCCACACGGGTGCTGCACTCGGCTGATCGTTTTCGAGCGGCTGCTGCATCACACGTTGTGGTCTAAATTTTTGTTTCCAATTGTGAATGGTGGGAGTCAGAGACACTCTCTGTCAATACCTGTTTGCGTGTTCACACACTGGACACCAAACAACCCTGAATTATCCGCTGCTTGGGGGAATTTCGCGAGCTCTTGCCCACACGGGTGCTGCACTCGGCTGATCGTTTTCGAGCGGCCGCTGCATCACACGTTGTGGTCCAAATTTTTGTTTCCGAAAGTGAATGGTGGGAGTCAGAGACACTCTCTGTCAATATCTGTTTGCGTGTTCGCAGACTGGACACCAA
>NW_904607.1:0-961 GCF_000209065.1 Trypanosoma cruzi | reverse complement strand
TTTTGTTTCGAATTATGAATGGTGGTGGTCAGAGGCACTCTCTTTCATGTCTGTTTGCGTGTTCACACACCTGGACGCCAAACAACCCTGAACCATCCGCTGCTTGGAGGAATGTCGCGAGATCTTGCCCACAAGGGTGCTGCAGTCGGATAATCGTTTTCGAGTGGCTGCTGCACCACACGCTGTGGTCTATGTTTTTGTTTCGAATTATGAATGGTGGTGGTCAGAGGCACTCTCTTTCAATGTCTGTTTGCGTGTTCACACACTGGACGCCAAACAACCCTGAACCATCCGCTGCTTGGAGGAATGTCGCGAGATCTTGCCCACAAGGGTGCTGCAGTCGGATAATCGTTTTCGAGCGGCTGCTGCACCACACGCTGTGGTCTAAATTTTTGTTTCGAATTATGAATGGTGGTGGTCAGAGGCACTCTCTTTCAATGTCTGTTTGCGTGTTCACACACTGGACGCCAAACAACCCTGAACCATCCGCTGCTTGGAGGAATGTCGCGAGCTCCTGCCACAAGGGTGCTGCACTCGGCGGATCGTTTTCGAGCGGCTGCTGCACCACACGCTGTGGTCTATGTTTTTGTTTCGAATTATGAATGGTGGTGGTCAGAGACACTCTCTTTCAATGTCTGTTTGCGTGTTCACACACTGGACACCAAACAACCCTGAACCATCCGCTGCTTGGAGGAATGTCGCGAGCTCCTGCCACAAGGGTGCTGCACTCGCCGGATCGTTTTCGAGCGGCTGCTGCACCACACGCTGTGGTCTAAATTTTTGTTTCGAATTATGAATGGTGGTGGTCAGAGGCACTCTCTTTCAATGTCTGTTTGCGTGTTCACACACTGGACGCCAAACAACCCTGAACCATCCGCTGCTTGGAGGAATGTCGCGAGATCTTGCCCACAAGGGTGCTGCAGTCGGATAATCGTTTTCGAGTGGCTGCTGCACCACACGC
>NW_904606.1:0-961 GCF_000209065.1 Trypanosoma cruzi | reverse complement strand
ATTTTTCTCCAAGTTCCTTACCCACCCCCGCACGGCCGATGGCGGTGGTGGTTGCCGGGACGAATATTCCTGAGAAACTACTCATGATACGCAGTTTAATAGGCAGGGTGGACAAGATCCTCATCGCGGGACTATTAAAAATACCATTTTTGTCCGCCAAAGGATTAAGCTCTGGGAAGTCGTTGAATTTACCCGAGGTGGTAAAACGGAAACTACTGAATAGCCGCGGTGGGGACTTTGAGGAGGAAACGATTACATGTACACAATTAGCCGAGGAAATCTTGTCTTTATGTGAAGCGAAAGGGGTGGAGTTGGTTTTGCCTGTCGATCATGTGGTATCGAAGCGATTGACAAAAATCAATGACGCATCTGCTGCCGTTGTAGAGTCTATGGCTATTCCTTCTGATGTGTATGCCATGGATTGTGCTTCCAATACAATTGCTCTCTTTGCAAAATACATTCGTGAGTGTGAGTGTGTATATTGGGCCGGTACGTTTGGCTGGACCAGTTTGGGGTACCATGAAGGCACACGTGCTTTTGCCACTATTCTTGCACAGGAACGAAAATTATCCATCATTGGTGGACGTAGCACGGCCCGTGCTGTTCAACAGTTTGGTCTGGCCTCATATTTTTCCCATATTTCCGGAGGCGGGGTCTCGTGCTTAGAGCTACTTCAGGGAAACCTTCTTCCTGGAGTCGAGGCGCTCTCTGATGTGGCTCCAGAACTGGACTCCAAAAGTACGTTCTCTGTAGATGAATTATTGAGAAATCTTCCTCTTTTTTCAAGGTGCACGTCACATCAACTTAAAGCTGTGGCGCGGAAATTTGCAAGACGCATTCATGCATGCGGGGACTATCTAACATACCGAGGCGATCGTCATGTCAGTATGTGGGTGGTAGCGGATGGTGGGTTGGTGGCGCGCCTCGGCGATAACACAATAACCATTCCCCCCAAGATACA
>NW_904605.1:0-961 GCF_000209065.1 Trypanosoma cruzi | reverse complement strand
GCGCTTACTTTTTCACGCACCGGAGGTGGGAAAGAGGGGAATGGGGGTCCGCGGCATTTGGCCTCCCGCGGGCCGCCAGCAGCTGCTCCACCGCATCGCTCAGCTGCATGATGGACTGCAACTGCCGCTGCGAGTTGGCATCACCCACAAGCTGGCAGAAACGTGTAGACGCGGCTGCCGATGCGTGACGGAAGGACTCCAGCAAAAAGGCCCACGCGTTGCGCGCATCGATAGGAGCCACAAAGTCAGTCTCGTCGAGAAGATTGTCTTCCTCCCCCTCATCGTCATCCCCGTCATCGGCGGCAGCTGCGTCCCTTTTCAGCACATCCGCCGCCGAATGGAGGAGCGATTGCAGACATTTATCATTCTCCATTCCCAACGCCTCCTCCTCTTCATCCTCCTCATCTTCCATTTCGTCGTCATCCCCACTGTCGCTCTCGGTTTCGCCGCTCCATTCCTCCTCATCATAGTCGTCCCCATCGCTGAGTGACTCGCGCATTCCCACCTCCGTGATGACCATCGCACCCTCGCGATGACTGTACTTCTCCAGCACTTCGCCCTCCAAAACGCCGCAGAGCACCTCCTCCAGACTCGCTGCCAACTCCGCCTGTTCCGTCTGCAGCCGTGCAAGAGTTGCTATGGCCATGACAAACAGACGGCGGTCGTACGATCGTAGCATCACCTGCATGGTTTCCTCCTGCACAAGCCGTATGTAATGAACAAAAAACGGCAAAAGCACCCCGGCGCTAGAGAGCATTCTAACAGTGAGTGCGGCATTCGCAAGGATCGCGGAAAGCACATTATTGGCAAAGAGGAGCGTAAGCGTACGGCGTTGCTTCTCTTGACTAGAAGAGTCATTCAACACGCGAAGTGCGGCCTGCAGGATGTATTCAACGAGGCTGTCTGCCATTGCTATGGCTGTTGTGTTTTCTCCTCCTTCCCGCTGCTTGAAAAGCCACAA
>NW_904604.1:0-961 GCF_000209065.1 Trypanosoma cruzi | reverse complement strand
GGATAGTTCAGGGGTGTTTGGTGTCCAGTGTGTGAACACGCAAACATACATTGAAAGAGAGTGCCTCTGACTCCCGCCATTCATAATTCGAAACAAAAATTTAGACCACAGCGTGTGGTGCAGCAGCCGCTCGAAAACGATCCGCCGAGTGCAGCACCATTGTGGGCAAGAGCTCGCGAAATTCCTCCAAGCAGCGGATAATTCAGGGTTGTTTGGTGTCCAGTGTGTGCACACGCAAACATACATTGAAAGAGAGTGTCTCTGACTCCCGCCATTCATAATTCAAAACAAAAATTTAGACCACAGCGTGTGGTGCAGCAGCCGCTCGAAAACGATCCGCCGAGTGCAGCACCATTGTGGGCAAGAGCTCGCGAAATTCCTCCAAGCAGCGGATAATTCAGGGTTGTTTGGTGTCCAGTGTGTGCACACGCAAACATACATTGAAAGAGAGTGTCTCTGACTCCCGCCATTCATAATTCAAAACAAAAATTTAGACCACAGCGTGTGGTGCAGCAGCCGCTCGAAAACGATCCGCCGAGTGCAGCACCATTGTGGGCAAGAGCTCGCGAAATTCCTCCAAGCAGCGGATAGTTCAGGGTTGTTTGGTGTCCAGTGTGTGAACACGCAAACATACATTGAAAGAGAGTGCCTCTGACTCCCGCCATTCATAATTCAAAACAAAAATTTAGACCACAGCGTGTGGTGCAGCAGCCGCTCGAAAACGATCCGCCGAGTGCAGCACCCTTGTGGGCAAGAGCTCGCGAAATTCCTCCAAGCAGCGGATAATTCAGGGTTGTTTGGTGTCCAGTGTGTGCACACGCAAACATACATTGAAAGAGAGTGTCTCTGACTCCCGCCATTCATAATTCGAAACAAAAATTTAGACCACAGCGTGTGGTGCAGCAGCCGCTCGAAAACGATCCGCCGACTGCAGCACCCTTGTGGGCAAGAGCTCGCGAAA
>NW_904603.1:0-961 GCF_000209065.1 Trypanosoma cruzi | reverse complement strand
GCAGCACCGTAGCCGCGTACGCCCTCGCACCGCCGTCGCTCGGCGCAAGGTGGTTCGCCGCGCTGACCACGCACAGCGCCGCAAGGAGCAGAAAGCCCGCAGTGTGCATCACCGTCAGGAAGGCCGAGCGCATCATGTTCGTGAAGGCAACCACGCCCGCACCCGCAAGCAGCACAGCCGCCATGCAGAAGTACTGGACGTCGCAGCCTCCCACGGGCGGGTGCACAGCCGCAATCAGGCACACCACACACAGCACCGACAGCTGGAACACGCACCAGTACACGTGGCTGCCCTTCATGTTCGTCAGCATGCCGCCGTACATCCGCTGCTGCGCCGCGGGGTGCCAATACCCGACGGGGTACAGCAGGCGCTCGGGCAGCGGCTTCCCCGAAAACTGCCAGTACTTCGTGAAGCTCACGCCCACGTGGCGGGCAATCAAGTAGCACACGCCAGCAGGGAACGCCACACCGTACAGCACTCCAACGACACCAACCACGCGGTGCTGCACGCGGGCACCGGGCATCGCCAGTGCAAGCACGGAGCCAAAGAAAATGCCGAGGTGCATCGCGTGCGCCACGACGTACGTCAGGCTCGGGAAGCGCATCGCAGCCCACGCAGTCGCCGCGTCCACGCCACGCCACCGCTGGAAGGCCGCCGTCACACCGCAGTGCACGCAGCCAAACACAGCGGCGAGCAGCGCGTTGCCCACCACCATCCACAGCGGGTCAAGGGCAGCGAACACCGACAGGAAGTACGGCAGCGCAGCGGTGCTCGCACGCTCCTGCGCCGAGGCGCATGACATCCTCGCAAACACGCCGAGTGCCTGCATCTCCAGGACGGAGCCCAGCCCGCCGGTCACCACCACCGCAACAGCCGTCGCACCCGCAACAACGCCGGTGATCGCCGAGAGGGCGCTGGCAGCGGCGGGCAGCGTGTCGGACCTGATCGTGAAGGACCCAAG
>NW_904602.1:0-961 GCF_000209065.1 Trypanosoma cruzi | reverse complement strand
GGTGCATGGCGCTCTCTCACTCACTCTCACGCGGCCACCACCGCAGCCGCAGCCGCACACACCACGAAACTGATGGAATCAGTGCGATTGCAGAACTCGCACACCGTCCTGCAAACCAGAAGTTTAAAAAGCAATAAGAAACAAGAATTCCAAAAAAAAAAAAAGGAAAAAAACTTAGGCTTCTTCGGGGCTCGAACCCGCGCCCCGGATGACATTGTGAGCTTGTTTGCCACTGAGCTAAAAAAAATGTGGTCGCGCGACCCATTTTCACGTAAGGTGTTAATTTCGATCTTCGAACAATCGAGCACATTTGCGTTGTCCCCTGGAAAACGAAAGCGACATGTTTAGGGTGCGCCGCCGCAGCGTGAATACTTCGATTCGTCGTCATATATCTCTCGTACGGGGCCGTCGCCGCAGCGTGGATACATCGATTCGTTGTCATGTATCTCTCGTCCGGGGCGGACCGCCGCAACTTGGATAATTCGACACGTCGTCATGTATCTCTCGTCCGGGGCAGCCGCTGCAACTTGGATAATTCGACACGTCGTCATGTATCTGTCGTCCGGGGCCACCGCCCTACTCTTTTTTATTCCTTGCGGCGGCCAACCCCGGCAGTAAGGACAAAAAACAGGATCGCGTTTTTTTTAATGCTTTTCCTGTTTGGGGGGGCGGATCTTTGTTTTCTATGATTGCCCCCCCCCCCTTTTTTTTGTCTATTCCAGGTTGGTTTTAGGAGGCTTGATGTGCCTGCTGGGTGATCGCCGGCTTTTTTATTGGTGATTGCGTATTTTTGGCTTACCGGTGTGCCGCTCAGCGCCATTTTGTTTTACTTCTTTTCTGCTTATTGGGGCGTGTTGTTATTCGTCACGCGTCAGCACACACCGAGCAACATGTCAAAAAAACAAAACGCAGGCTTCTTCGCCCCTCGCGAGGGCCTCCGCAGCCACAATCCTGTGCGTGC
>NW_904601.1:0-961 GCF_000209065.1 Trypanosoma cruzi | reverse complement strand
CCTCAAACGACGGCGTTTCATCCCGCGGCGTGATAACAATTTCAGCGTCCTCAAACTCCACCTTCATGGCCGGGAGAAGCTGCGTCTCCACGTAAGACCGCACCTGCTGCATCATCTTGGAGACAGTCTCGTTGGGAAGCGCTCGAAACTCGAAGAGGAACTCGCACTCCGCGGGCACGGTGTTCGAGGCGTTGCCGCCACTGATGAGGTTCGTCGACAGCGTTGAGAACGGCACCTGGAAGTCATGCCGGGTGCCGTTCCGGCGGTACTCCTCCGCAATCTCGCGCAGCTTCGTAATGAGTTTTGTGGCGTAGTCGATGGCGTTGCAGCTTTCACCCGTCAGCGCGAGCGACGAATGCGCCGCCTTGCCCCGCACACGAACCCAAAAGTGGGAGGTGCCCTTGTGAGCAATCACCACAGTCATGCCGGTCGGCTCCCCAATGATGCAGCCTTCCGCCCTGACGTCGTGGTCCCGCGCAAACTCCGCCAGCTCCATGCCGCCGAGACAGCTCACCTCCTCGTCGTACGACCACGCAAAGTGGATCGGCTTCGCGCGCTTCATCTTGAGGAGCTCGGGGGCCAGAGACATGCACACGGCAACAAAGCCCTTCATGTCGGACGTGCCGCGACCGTACAGTTTCCCATCCCGCTCCGTCAGCGTAAACGGATCGCTGTCCCACTTCTGCCCGTCCACCGGGACCACGTCCGTGTGGCCGGAGAGAATGATGCCGCCCTTCGTCACGCCGCCGTCGCCCGGCAGCGTCGCCCACAGGTTTGCCTTGTTCCTCTCGGCGTTGTGTAGCAGGGTGCACTTGACACCAAGCCCCTCCAGGTAGTCCTTGCAGTAGTGGATGAGCTCAAGGTTCGAGTTGCGGCTCGTCGTGTCAAAGGCCACAAGCTTCGCCAGCCACTGTGTGTGGTCCATGGACCGAGCCGCCATCGCCAAGGTGAGTTGCTTAAG
>NW_904600.1:0-961 GCF_000209065.1 Trypanosoma cruzi | reverse complement strand
CTGCGCGTGTCGGGGAGCCAGGTGTACGCCGCGCATGGGCTGATGTTTGACAGCGGGGTGGAGGCCAACGCGTCCGCCGTCGTAGTGAGCGACAACGCCGGTGCGCTGACGGATGGCGCGCTGCTGGAGCTGCGGGGGTCGGCGTCGTTTGCGTCCGGGTCGTGGCTGTCGGTGCGCGGCAACAGCATCAGCGGCAGGCTCCTGTCGGTGCCGTCGTACCCGCGCAGTGCAGAACTCGTGCAGAGCACGCTGACGCTCCACGGGAACGCTGGCAGCGGGCTTGTCGTGATGGACGGCACCGTTGCGCTCGTGGGCGCCGGCCGAAGGTTCGTCGTGGGGTGCCTGACGCTCAACGGGCAGGCGCTGCGGCCGTTCGACTACAGGTCCGCCGGCATCATCGGGGAATTCCGTCCTGTGGCGTGTGGCGTGTGCGACGCCGACGTGCGCTGCTTTGCTGCTGCGACGATGTCGATGTCGGGGTCGTGTCGCTGCCGCTGTGCTGAGGGCGGGTACGGGCGCGACTGCCTGCCGGTGTACCTGCCGCACGTGGACGGGTGCAACCGCACGCCTGGCATGCCGCCGCTGGGCCACACGGCGACGCTGACGGAGACGCGCAGCCCGACGACGACGTGGACACCGACACCAAGACCGAGTCTGAGCGCGACGCAATACAGTCCGCTGCAGTACGTGCCGACGGAGACACTGCAGGTGACGGAGACGGTGGCGCTGCCGCCCACGCGGACGCCGACGGCGTCGGTGAGCAGCACGCTGTGGTGGAGCGACGTGGCGTGCCCGACGCTCGCCGTGACGACGACGGCGGCTGGTGGGAGCCTGACGCAGAACGAGATCCGCGGCGGTGGGAGCGCCGTCCCGACGCGGCTGATGGTGGCGCTGCCGCCACCGTTTCGTTGGGCACGCGACCCGCAGCTCGGCACGCACCTGAGCTTCGTGCCGGTGTGAG
>NW_904599.1:0-961 GCF_000209065.1 Trypanosoma cruzi | reverse complement strand
CGCTGAACGGTGCGCTTGTGCTGACGGGCACGTTCCCCGCGGAATCTGTGCTGACGGTGACGGACTCCCTGCTGGTTGCCGCGAGGTCTACGCCGCTTGTGTATCTTCCCAGCTCGCAGTCCTCGCCGTACGCACCGGTGCTGGTGCTGTCGGGCCTGCGGCTCGTGCGGTCCGTGCTGGTTGTGTCTGGCGTGGCCCTCGTGACCGTGATGACTGGTGGGCGGACGGTGGTGGTGGACGGCGCGGTGCTGGAGCTTGTCGGTGGCGGTGTCGCGTTGGACGCGGCTGTGCTCGGTGGCGACTTTGCATTGTACGCGAGTGCGCGCGTGGTTGCATCGGGGGGCGCTGTGCTGCGCGTGTCGGGGAGCCGGGTGTACGCCGCGCATGGGTTGGTGTTCGACAGCGGGGTGGTGGCTAACGCGTCCGCCGTCGTGGTGAACGACAACGTCGGTGCGCTGACGGATGGCGCGCTGCTGGTGCTGCGGGGGTCGGCGTCGTTTGCGTCCGGGTCGTGGCTGTCGGTGCGCGGCAACAGCATCAGCGGCAGGCTTCTGTCGGTGCCGTCGTACCCGCGCAGCGCGGACTTTGCGCAGAGCACGCTGACGCTCCACGGGAACGCCGGCAGTGGGCATGTCGTGATGGACGGCACCGTTACGCTTGGAGGCACCGGCCGAAGGTTTGTCGTGGGGTGCCTGACGCTCAACGGGCAGACGCTGCAGCCGATGGACTACAGGTCCGCCGGCATCATCGGGGAATTCCGCCCCGTGGCGTGTGGCGTGTGCGACGCCGACGTGCACTGCTTTGCTGCTGCGACGAGGGCGATTTCGGGGTCGTGCCGCTGCCGCTGTGCTGAGGGCGGGTACGGGCGCGACTGCCTGCCGGTGTACCTGCCGCACGTGTACGGGTGCAACCGCACGCCTGGCATGCCGTCGCTGAGCTGCACGGCGACGCTGACGGAGAC
>NW_904598.1:0-961 GCF_000209065.1 Trypanosoma cruzi | reverse complement strand
CCACCAGCGCCAGAAACATCCTCCCAGTTGTTAAGCTTTTCCCATCCAATCCCCCTCAACGCATCAACTGCTTTCTTTACATTACTCCCCCCAGCAGAAGCAGCTCCACCAATCCCACAGCACGTCATCACGAAAAGAAGAAGCAGCACCGCGGAAGTAAACACACGCCGCGACATGTTGGGCCTCTGCGGCTCACTCCCTCTTCCTTCCCTCCTCCTTCCGCTGGATCCGGTCACGCAGCGACGGTTGTGTGTGCGGGGTGCCTTCACTGCAGCAACACGTGAGAGCATGTAAATATGTGTGGGTCAACTGTGTGTGCTGTTGTTGGTCCTTTCAGTGCCCTAGAATTCCACAGTGGTAATTATCGCTTGTCTTCCTTCTTTCCTAGCGTGTGTCTGTGTGCATGCGGTAAGGACAACGACAGCAACAGCGGCGGCAATACAGCTGACACGTCAGTGGGGAGCAGAGCACCCATGCGGAGAGCGGGACACAAGGCAATCCGGAAGGGACGACATGAAGAAACATCGCCCACAGAAAAGAGCAACACACACGCGAGGCGCGAGGAGAGCACCGACCCTCTCGCAGACACCGCACCCATTCGCTCCGCAAAACACCAGCGCCACGCACCGGCCATCACAGGCGTCACGGCGGGCCGTCGGTGCGTGCGGGCCAGCCCTACCGCGGTGTAACACGCCTCACACCCAACAGGGAAAGACAGACAGACAGACAAACAGAGAGAAAAATAAAGATGAATGGATGTCGTCAGGAGGCACTCACGATCCCCACGGCCCGTGAGCATGCGGCCACTCCACGCAGCCAACACACAACGCACACCGAGCAGGCAATCACCCAAAGAGCCACGCGCGGAAGCGGATCCCTCATCATCCACAACGCGGCACCTCACTCCATGCAGTCACAACGTGGCGCACCGTTTCCCCCATAGAAGCTATTCGCCCTTCAT
>NW_904597.1:0-961 GCF_000209065.1 Trypanosoma cruzi | reverse complement strand
AATTATCCGCTGCTTGAGAAATTTCGCGAGCTCTTGCCCACAATGGTGCTGCACTCGGCGGATCGTTTTCGAGCGGCTGCTGCACCACACGTTGTGGTCTATGTTTTTGTTTCGAATTATGAATGGCGGGAGTCAGAGGCACTCTCTTTCAATGTATGTTTGCGTGTTCACACACTGGACACCAAACAACCCGGAATTATCCGCTGCTTGGAGGAATTTCGCGAGCTCTTGCCCACAATGGTGCTGCACTCGGCGGATCGTTTTCGAGCGGCTGCTGCACCACACGTTGTGGTCTATGTTTTTGTTTCCAATTATGAATGGCGGGAGTCAGAGGCACTCTCTTTCAATGTATGTTTGCGTGTTCACACACTGGACACCAAACAACCCTGAATTATCCGCTGCTTGGAGGAATTTCGCGAGCTCTTGCCCACAATGGTGCTGCACTCGGCGGATCGTTTTCGAGCGGCTGCTGCACCACACGTTGTGGTCTATGTTTTTGTTTCCAATTATGAATGGCGGGAGTCAGAGGCACTCTCTTTCAATGTATGTTTGCGTGTTCACACACTGGACACCAAACAACCCGGAATTATCCGCTGCTTGGAGGAATTTCGCGAGCTCTTGCCCACAAGGGTGCTGCACTCGGCGGATCGTTTTCGAGCGGCTGCTGCACCACACGTTGTGGTCTATGTTTTTGTTTCCAACTGTGAATGGCGGGAGTCAGAGACACTCTCTTTCAATGTATGTTTGCGTGTTCACACACTGGACACCAAACAACCCTGAACTATCCGCTGCTTGGAGGAATTTCGCGAGCTCCTGCCCACAATGGTGCTGCACTCGGCGGATCGTTTTCGAGCGGCTGCTGCACCACACGCTGTGCTCTAAATTTTTGTTTCGAATTATGAATGGCGGGAGTCAGAGGCACTCTCTTTCAATGTATGTTTGCGTGTTCACACACTGGACA
>NW_904596.1:0-961 GCF_000209065.1 Trypanosoma cruzi | reverse complement strand
GCTGGATTGTGATCTGTACCGTCTGGGCTGTTGGTCTCTGTACTGCCAGGAACGGTTTCCTCCTTGAATCATTTGCGGCCCTCCCTGGGGTTGTTGAGATCGCCAGAGTAACTCTGCGTCTCTTCTGTTCGGCCGCCAACTCCTTGACCTCCAGCTGCGATTCCCATTGTTCTCCGTGTATCGCCCCTTAGTAGGGGACGTGAGCATTTTGATAGCCTCTGTCGTTGCCGCAGTAATGATATCCTGAAGCTGAGATGGATCCACGTTGTCTCGGTGGATAAACGGAATTCTTGACGCAGCCGCTGACCGTGTCATATACCGTGGTGGTTGTTGCCGCCTCCCACCTGTCGTCCAGTCATTGTCCATCCTCCCGTTGCGAAAGTCAAAAGGCATTGGCATTCCTCGCTTGGAGTAGGCCATAATACTTACCAACGTAAAGATGTATCTGCCGAGTCCTGGTTTGCCAGGCCGTGATAGTTAGTATCCTGGATATAGTAATTGTCCGTGCAACAACGTGTAACGAGCAGCGTCAATGGATCGAACCCAAAGACCCTTCACTCCCTATCCAATACGCTGTCCAATATCCGTGTTCTGCCAAATGACGCAGTCGTCAATTCTCTTCTTTATTACTTCTTCGCTTCTTCGCTGATTATTAACAACGATCTCCAACAACCAATAATCGTCAATATCCTTTCTGTTCTCTCTCTTGTTCCCAATAATTAATAATATTCTTATCAACACTCTAGAAACCTGGTCACTGATAGACCCTCAAAAATTTTTATTTTTCCAGAAGGGGTACTTTTCCGGTTACTCACGCGATCTGAAATTTTTTACAAAATAATATCGATCTCCAAAATCCGATGAGTATCGATGTCCTCTCTGTACAATATCTTTTAATATCCACAATGATATTTTCTTTCCTTAAAATACGAGAAACCTGGTCACAGATAGACCCTCAAAA
>NW_904595.1:0-961 GCF_000209065.1 Trypanosoma cruzi | reverse complement strand
GTTTGTTCGCCTTGTTTGTTTTTAGTGCGACAACGGCGTCGTTAATGCGCTCTGCTAACTGGTAAAACGGCTCTGCTGCTTTCATTGTGCCGTCCCCACGCAGTGCGGGTGGGTACCCGGCGTCTGTATCTTGCATGATGCGCGGCACAAATGGTATTTCCCCGAGAAATGGCACCCCAAGCTCTTCCGCAGTTGCCTTCACACCGCCGGTGCCAAACAAATTGTGTCTCGTGCCGCACTGACCGCATGCAAAGTAACTCATGTTTTCTACAATGCCCAAAATAGGGGTATTGACGGCAGCAAACATGTCAATTCCTCGTCGAACATCAACCAGGGCAACTCTCTGAGGCGTGGAAAGGATAACCGCGCCTGTCAGAACAACCTCTTGTGTCAGTGTCAAGTGCACATCATTTGTCCCCGGTGGCATATCAATGACGAGGTAGTCCAACTCGTCCCAGTCTGTTTGGAATAACAGGGCTCGGATATATTTGTTTACCATCGGCCCTCGCACTGCGATGGCCTCGTCATACGGCACAACAAGACCCATGCTCATGACCTTGACACCAAAGTTCGTTGGTGGCGCAAATCGGTCACTGCCAGCCACACGATATGTCTCCACCTGTGAGGCATCCACGCTCATCATGGTGGGTATAGAAGGGCCGGTGATGTCCGCATCCACAATACCAACACTGAAGCCCATGTTTTTCAGTGCAAGCGCCACATTGACGGAGCATGTGGATTTTCCCACACCTCCCTTCGCGCTGCAGAGCGTTATGGTTTGCTTAACACCAGGTATAGCTACACGAGAGAAGTTCATTCTTTTACTCTGTTGCAATAAACTCTCTTTTCCCTCGTTTACCACGTGATTTGTTTCCCTCACCCCTTTCTTTTTTTTTTTTTTTGCTTTTGTTCTTGAAGGGAGGGTGTGGGGAGGGTGGTCCTTTTACTGTCAAAAAAAAAA
>NW_904594.1:0-961 GCF_000209065.1 Trypanosoma cruzi | reverse complement strand
CTGAAACACACCCGCTGACCAGGACTCCACACGTAATGCCCAGAAAAATAAAATGAAGTACCTCACCGGCCTCGACGCAACGTTGTCTCGGATCACCACGGCGGAGTTGTTCAGTACATCCAGCGACGAGGATTGGAAAGACCCTCCAAGATATATCACCGTAGCGCCACCGTCGTCCATATGAAACGTGTTGCCCACCACCGCAAACAGGGAGTGCCACGACACCCTCAGCACAGATCCAACAACGTAAATGGCACTTGACGATGTCGTCACGCTCTGAAACACATTGCCACTGAGCACCACCGCGGAGTCATTGCTGACCACCAGCTCATTCATCGCTACACACGACGGCCTTCTAATGTCCAAGCCCGACCGAGAGATCAGCCTCGTGACCTTGAAGCGGTTCCCGCTGATGGTGATGTTCGTGTGCGGTGGAAAATCACCCTCCGGGCTAAGAAGCGCGTCATCGAACGTGTTGCCGGTGACAAAAACGTTCAGCGATTCCACAGCGGCGTGCGCGTCGCCCGCCAGCAACAGTACAGCGCCGTCCCTCCACGTGCATCCATCAAACGTGATGTTCGCCACGTCGCCCGTCATCCCCCCAATCAGCACCGTCAGGATCATGCCACCCCCGCTGAACGTCACGTTGCGGTAGCACAGCCACGACAGCCCGCTGCCCACTGCCTGCGCAACCTCGGGGTACACCATGTCGCTGATGCACTCACCAATCGGCGGCGGTGACGGTGGTGCGGGCGGCGGTGGCGGTGGTGGCGGACCAGCAGGCACAGGCGCCGGGACGCACACATCGCCGTGCCCTCCAGCAGCGCACTGGCACTTGCAGTCGCTGACCGCCGTCGTCAGCGGAGCAAAGCAGTCGCCGTCCCTCGTGCACTCCCCGCACGCAGCAACCGTCGTCACGTTGGTGATGCCATTCAGCTCCAGTTCAGCCGCCGTCGTCAGC
>NW_904593.1:0-961 GCF_000209065.1 Trypanosoma cruzi | reverse complement strand
CCACAACGTGTGATGCAGCCACCGCTCGAAAACGATCAGCCGAGTGCAGCACCCTTGTGGGCAAGAGCTCGCGAAATTCCTCCAAGCAGCGGATAGTTCAGGGTTGTTTGGTGTCCAGTGCATGAACACGCAAACAGATATTGAAAGAGAGTGTCTCTGACTCTCACCATTCATAATCGGAAACAAAAATTTGGGCCACAACGTGTGATGCAGCAGCCGCTCGAAAACGATCAGCCGAGTGCAGCACCCTTGTGGGCAAGAGCTCGCGAAATTCCTCCAAGCAGCGGATAATTCAGGGTTGTTTGGTGTTCAGTGTGAGAACACGCAAACAGATAGTGACAGAGAGTGTCTCTGACTCTCACCATTCATAATTGGAAACAAAAATTTGGACCACAACGTGTGATGCAGCAGCCGCTCGAAAACGATCAGCCGAGTGCAGCACCCGTGTGGGCAAGAGCTCGCGAAATTCCTCCAAGCAGCGGATAATTCGGGGTTGTTTGGTGTCCAGTGCATGAACACGCAAACAGATAGTGACAGAGAGTGTCTCTGACTCTCACCATTCATAATTGGAAACAAAAATTTGGACCACAACGTGTGATGCAGCGACCGCTCGAAAACGATCAGCCGAGTGCAGCACCCGTGTGGGCAAGAGCTCGCGAAATTCTTCCAAGCAGCGGATAGTTCAGGGTTGTTTGGTGTCCAGTGCATGAACACGCAAACAGATATTGACAGAGAGTGTCTCTGACTCTCACCATTCATAATTGGAAACAAAAATTTGGGCCACAACGTGTGATGCAGCCACCGCTCGAAAACGATCAGCCGAGTGCAGCACCCTTGTGGGCAAGAGCTCGCGAAATTCCTCCAAGCAGCGGATAGTTCAGGGTTGTTTGGTGTCCAGTGCATGAACACGCAAACAGATATTGAAAGAGAGTGTCTCTGACTCTCACCATTCATAATTGGA
>NW_904592.1:0-961 GCF_000209065.1 Trypanosoma cruzi | reverse complement strand
CCCGGGGAGAAGAATGCCTGAAAATTATCAGAGGGCCTCTTTTTGAGCCGGGGGGCGCATACTGTTTTGTTTGCTCATTGAGAGCCCGGGGGTCACGGATGATGCATGGGGCAGACAGAACTTTTTGCATGGCGGGGTGAGGAAACAAAGAGCTGATTGTTTGATTGTTAGCGACGAGTCCTGCCTCACTGCTTGGAGGGGGCTGTCGTTTGCTGGGGCAACCTGTTTTGTGTGTCCAGACACTGTTTGCGCCGAGTGGCGGGGTGCCGTGTTGGTGTGTGCGGCTCCATCATGCGGGGCAGCAGAGCGTGACGTTTTTGGACTATGTGCCTGTGGGCTGATGAATGTGGTTGGAGGCTTGTCTGAGGAGAGTCTGCGAAAGGAGGAGTGACGTGCGTTTGGCGGTGCTGCTGTGCGGTGTGCGAGAGAAGAAGAAAAACAAGTGCTTTCTGACATGCTGGTGAGTGTGCCACGGCCACCAATGTGTTTTCAGGGAGAGGGACAGGAGGAAGGAAGACGGAGACTGTGCACGTCCACTGCGGCGTGTGGTGCCACAGGATGCGATTGCCATTGCGAAGGATGTGACGGCCGCCATGCGTGGAGCAGAGCGTCACCTGCATCTGCGTGCCTGCAGAGCTTGCAGGTGCTGTGAGGAGGTGCGGGCGACCTTTCATCATTGGGTTGCTGAGGCCGGTTTTCCTCTCTGCTCAGCGGGAGGAGCAACTCTTCCTGCAAGTGGTGTGCTTTTCTGCATCGATACACCCAACGGGGCATCACGCCGCCGTTTTGTTGCAGTGCCGCTCTTGTGTCCTTCACTTCACACGTGGCCCTTTCTCATTTGCCTTGTTTGCAGGACTGTGGCCTTCGGTCCCCCATTGGGAGGCTGCTCACATTTTGAAATTATTTTTTTACGCTTTTGAGGGGTGCTGGAGAATAATGGCTGCGGGGATGGTCATGTTGT
>NW_904591.1:0-961 GCF_000209065.1 Trypanosoma cruzi | reverse complement strand
GAGCAGATCGCCAGCATGCACACTGGAGATTATTTGCTCTATGCACAGTCGCGCATCGGCAAGGGAGGCGGTGTGGCGGTGCTGGTGCGTACAACTCTCCGCTCCAAGCGTATACCTCACACCATCCCCCAGCATGACACCAGCCTTGAAGTGGTGGTGGTCCAGGTTGCTCTGGACCAGAACCGTGATCTTATTGTAGCGAGTGCCTATGTGAGACCACCACCGCGAGCAACGCAATCCTTCAGGCGGTTAGTAAACTGCCTTCCAGCCTCGACGCCGCTCCTGCTGTGTGGGGATTTCAACATGCATCACCCACAGTGGGAGCCATTCTTGGAGACTTCTCCCAGCGAGGTTGCTGCAGAATTTTTAGAACTGTGCACGGATGCGGGACTCACCTTGGTTAACACCCCTGGTGCGATCACGTATGCCCGTGGCACAAGAGAACGATCCTGTATCGATCTGACATGGTCAAAGCATTTGACTGTGTCGGATTGCTCAGCTTCCGTGTCGCCGCTTAGCGATCGTTATATGCTGACATTTACGCTGCATCAGGCATTTAAGGATACCATACCTTCGGCACCTAGGATACTCTACAGTTGGGGGAAGTGCAAGTGGGATTTATTCATCAAGGACTTCGACGCACAACTTCCGGCATACGACTATAAAAAGCAGTCCACCGGCATTAAAGCCTTCACGAGAGCGCTTATAACTTCGTATCGACGACATTGCCCCCGCGGCATGCACAAGGACGGTCCCAGGCTTTGGGACGACACTCTCATGGAGGCAGAGCGGATTGCTACCGACAGCAAGGCCCGCTATCTACAGTTACCGACGCCCGACCGTGAGGCAGAAATGCAACGGACAAGGAGTCAATTCTTCCTCCTACTCCGAGAGCGCTTGCGCAACACGTATCTACGCCGCATCAGCAGGTTAAATCCAGGCGAGCCACTCGCATGGAAAT
>NW_904590.1:0-961 GCF_000209065.1 Trypanosoma cruzi | reverse complement strand
TGGCGCTCATGCTGCAGGACGGCACAAGGGCTCCGTGTACGTGAATGGCGAGCTTGTGGGGAGCCCGGAGACGCTACGAACACCTGAGACGCGGGGGGCTGAAGTCTCATTCTTCTACATTGGGGGCGACGAGGGAGACATCAACAGCAATGTGACGGTGACGAAGGTCTTTCTGTACAACCGCCCACTGAGTGTCGGTGAACTAAAAATGGTCAAGAAGAGCGACGCCAAAAAAGGTAACAGTGACGGCTCCATGCGTGGGGGCATCTCTCGGATGCTGCTGTGCGGCATTGTGGCCCTTTACTGAGAGACTGCAGTGAGGACTTCCTGCCTCCAGCGGGAACATATGCGTCTGGCCACGCACTCTTTTAAATTAATTGCCACTTTCTGTGACGCCTTGTTTTAACCATTTTATTTTACTTTGTACCCCCCTCGCCGCGCAGGTCCATTCCTCCATGTGGAAGCATGCTCCCCCCGGGGCCATCATCGCGTTGTTTTTGTTTGGTTGGTTTTTTATTTCCCCCCCGTGTTGTGGTCCTCCGACAACGGCGGGATCTACTCAGTGTTCTTGTTTTTGTTTGTTTGTTTGATCAGAGGCGCGCTCGGCTTTGTGTGCCACGCCGATGGCGCCGGCTAATAAAGGAGACAATGGAATGGGGTGCACGAAACCACGCCGAGTGTCCCAGTGGAATATCAATAATGTGTGGGCACCGGGGGTTTAAACGACTGGAAGGAGTGTGACGTATTTCTTCATTATCTGCAGGCGGGACATGCGCACCGATTTGGATGTCACGCAGCAGCGTGCAGTTTTTTCTTGTTTTTTTTTTTTTTTGAGTGATTGCATAATGGAAGACGGATTTATCCTTTCTTACTTTCCAGCATATTTCCCGCGGCTCGCCACGGCGTGGGCAGCCGTGCGGTGTTGCGTTTCAACATTCATCCTGCTTGTTTTTTGACGTCC
>NW_904589.1:0-961 GCF_000209065.1 Trypanosoma cruzi | reverse complement strand
CAACAATATCCGAGACACACACACACGCACCGTGCCGTAGCCACTAGAGCCCTTCTCCAAAAAAGTGTTGTTCGTGAGCTGAGAGGCGTTTCCATCTTTGGAGCCACTGCCAGTTCCCGCTGGATCATCCGGCCCTTCAAGCATTTTTCCAGAAAGAGACTCTGGAGGGGCAAGGTTGTTGGCACCAACTTTTGCGGCTTCTTCCCTGGTCAATATGCGGTTGTACAGAAAGACACTCGTCACTGTCAAATAATTGTTTTGGCTCCCGGTGTCGCTTGCACTGCTCCCATCCCCTCTAATGTAAAAGTGTGAATTTGCGCGTGGCCTCTTTCCCGATGATGATGTCGTTTCAGCATCCCACGCACACACACCATTGATCTATACGAAGGCCTTGTTGGCGGTCCTGCAGCGTGAGCACCACTCGTTATTGTTTGTTCAACTCCCAAAAGCCGGTGTGTTTGTTTGCATTGAACATCCCCAACTCCTTTCATGGCTGTGCGACAGCCAAAAGTGCACAGTGCGGCCTGCTTCCTTCGCGCCAATCAAAGGGATACTCTTGACGCCTGCGTGTGTCTCGCAAATAGCCACCGTCGCCACAAGAGCGAAATTTTAATTCACGAAGCTACAGTGATTATTATCCTCCCAACGGTTCACGGGACAGTGTTGCCCTGCGAATTAAAGCCTATTTGTGACATTCTTTTCATTCGTCACCGTTGCAATCACGCAACGGCACTCGTCGATCCACGTGTTGGCAGTGCCTGCGTTGGAAAGATATCCAACCAGACCCACCGTACTTACGGGCGACGCGGAGAAGGAAACGTTCACGTCCGCCCAATTACGGAGGATGGAAGTGATCATCTGCAGCTCCTCCGTCAGGGGAGGCAGGAAACAGGCTGCTTTTCTCTTCATTGTGCCTCGCTCCCACAAGGTGCAACGCACCATCCGAGTACAGCATGGCGTT
>NW_904588.1:0-961 GCF_000209065.1 Trypanosoma cruzi | reverse complement strand
CCCAACAGGAAACATTTAAAGAAAACGCGATTCTTTTTTTTGTCCTTACTGCCGAGGTTGGCCGCCGCAAGAAATAAAAAATGGTAGGGCGGTGGCCCCGGACGCTAGATACAGCACGACGTGTCGAATTATCCAAGTTGCAGCGGCTGCCCCGGACGTTAGATACAGCACGACGTGTCGAATTATCCAAGCTGCAGCGGTGGCCTCGGGCGCTAGATACAGCACGACGTGTCGAATTATCCAAGCTGCAGCGGCTGCCCCGGACGTTAGATACGGGACGACGTGTCGAATTATCCAAGTTGCAGCGGCTGCCCCGGACGCTAGATACAGCACGACGTGTCGAATTATCCAAGTTGCAGCGGCTGCCCCGGACGTTAGATACGGGACGACGTGTCGAATTATCCAAGTTGCAGCGGCTGCCCCGGACGCTAGATACAGCACGACGTGTCGAATTATCCAAGTTGCAGCGGCTGCCCCGGGCGCTAGATACAGCACGACGTGTCGAATTATCCAAGTTGCAGCGGTGGCCTCGGGCGTTAGATATATGACGACTTACAGTAGTAACCACGCTGCGGCTGCGCATCCTAAACACGTCTTTTTCGTTTTCCAGGGGACAGCGCAAATGTGCTCGATTGTTCGAAGATCGACATTAATACTTTACGTGAAAAGGAGTCGCGCGACCGCATTTTTTTAGCTCAGTGGCAAACACGCTCACAATGTCATCCGGGGACGCGGGTTCGATTCCCGCAGAAGCCTAAGTTTTTTCCATTTTTTTTTTTTTGAATTCTTGTTTCATATTGCTTTTTAAACTTCTGGTTTGCAGGACGGTGTGCGAGTTCTGCAATCGCACTGATTCCATCTGTTTCGTGGTTTGTGCGGCTGCGGCTGCGGTGGTGGCCGCGTGAGAGTGAGTGTGAGAGAGCCATGCACCGCCCGCATACACACACTTCCTTCTCTCTCT
>NW_904587.1:0-961 GCF_000209065.1 Trypanosoma cruzi | reverse complement strand
TGCCTATGTCTTGCTATCCGCACCCAAAGCAAAAATAAAAAAATGAAAGGCATGCCAGCACAAATCCACAAGAGGAGTTCGACAGCTGGGCCACAGACGGGGCGGTGGCTGCGGCACAGGAGCCCAACCAGCTGCGAGAGGGCCAAAGCATCAGAAAGAGGGCAAAGAAAACAGAAAGAATGAAGGCCCCACACGAAACACAAAAAATCAAACAAAATAAAAACTCAAAAAATATCCTTTGTTATTTGGCCGCGTGTTTCTATCATATTTGCCCGAACAACAACAACAAAAGATTGATTGATTATATGGTCACACTCACATCCGCACATCACACTTGTGGTTCATGGTGCTCTCGGCCCCGTCTCTCATTGGACTGATCCATGAGACGCGCACTCACGAGGCCGGCACCGCGTGTGGGCAACAGAAGCAAACAGGAGGGGGAGGGTGCGTCACCCATGAGGATGTGCGTGGGGTGACAAAGCAAAAGCAAAAGAAAAAAAGAAACACACATACACTACGAGCCGTCCCCGCAAGGACGCGTATGACTAATCCTAATCACCGCACAGCGGCACAGACAAGGACGGTGACGAGCAGCAGCAGGGGCATGCGCACCCACGCAGTGGCGGCGGCGTTTTCGCTCGCCTTTGAAGGAACCCTGCCCTTGTCTGTGTGGTCAGGCGGCTTATTCTGTGGTGTCGCAGCTGCCCTTGCTGGCGGACCGCTGACGCCGCTCCGTTTCAGGCCATCACCCGCCGTTTTCGGTGCAGCCGCGGCCCCGGCCTGCGATTGCGACTGGCCTGGTTGCGCATCGCCAGCGCCCAGCTGAGGACGGTTTTCTGCCGGCGCCGAAGTGCAGTTTTGTATATTCCCGTACGTCGCAAATCGCATCGTGAAGGCAAAATCACTCTCAGCACCCTCAGGAGGGCATTGCCCGGTGATATTCCACTTGTAGAATCTCCAG
>NW_904586.1:0-961 GCF_000209065.1 Trypanosoma cruzi | reverse complement strand
CCCGTCGCCCGTCACGGCCACAACCTCTCCGCGCATCATCAGCATTAGCACCAGGAGCTGCTTGTCCAGCGGCTGCGAGCGCGCCATCACCACCATGCGGTCAAGGATGGGCCAGAACTTCTCCATGTTAGCGCTGCTGCCGTAAGCGTCGTACACAAGGCTGCGGAATTCCTTCCCGGTCATTGCCACATCGCCACGTAAACGGTTGTAAATGCCGCACTGCCGCGAGATCGCCACCGCCGTGTCCAGGTTGTCGCCGGTGCACATTCGCACCGTCACTCCAGCTTGCTGGCACTTCCGCACCGCGTCTGGTACCTCCGGCCGCAGAGGGTCCTGAATGCCCACGAGCGCAAGCCACACCAGCGGCACCGTAGGCTCGCTCGCGGGAAGCGCTTCGCCATCGACACGCCCATAAGCCACACCGATCGTGCGGTTCGCGTCGTTAGCGAGGGAACGGATCTGCACAACGATCTTTGTCCGCATCGCATCCGTCAGTGGCTCCTCCGCACCCGAAGCGGAAACGTAGCGGTCGCACATTTCCAGCACGCGGTCCGACCCGCCCTTCACGTGCTGCGTCAGCACACCGCCCGGGCCGGCTACAACGACGCTCATGAATTTCCGCTCGCTCGTGAAAGGAAAGATGGCGAAGCCGTGCGCGCGACCCCGCTCGCGCACGCGCTGGTGCGGGCGACTCGTCATGTCAGTGGGATCGCCGTCCTGCAGCAGCACACGGTCCACAAAGTCCAACAGCGCATTGTCCGTCTTGTTACCCTTGTCCGCCCGCCACTGCCAGTAGGGTCGCGCCACAGACTCCCCATCACGGCCGGTGCGACACACCACCTTCTCGCTCGAGCTGTTGAGCGACAGGCCCTCCACCAGCAGATCCCGCGACGCAGCCGGCACATTCCGCAGCACAATCGGCGTCGGAACGTCCCCGGGGTCGCGCACATTGAACCGCTGC
>NW_904585.1:0-961 GCF_000209065.1 Trypanosoma cruzi | reverse complement strand
ACGCTGCAGTCCTTTACTTCCCTCCGCACCCACGGATTGGCAGAACGACTCACAGTGACGCACTGCACACACCATCCGCTTCCCTCCGAGCGCACTCAGCAGGCCAGCGCCCAGTCACCCTCGTGCCATCGCAAAGGGGAGCACAAACAATCGTCGTCGCGGACCATCGGTGCCACTAGCAGGAGAGAAGAAGTGGGGGCATGTCAACAGCACGGCCAGCAGAGGGACACTCAACGGGACACGGAGACACACAGCGACAGTGGATACGGTAACAATGGAGGCACGCTGCGGTGAGTTACCAAATAAAAGGAAAAAGTGAGAGTCCGGGAAGACCCTCAAAAGAAACAATTAGGGAAATTTAATTCGGCAGAAATTTTATTTCATGTGCCATGCAACGCAATAGAAACGACCTTGTGTTTCTGTATATAAATATTGCCTGCCCAACAAAAATTAAAGAAAAGTGTTCGTACTGTTCCACCAGCCCACACAACATCCCTCACATTTCATGTGGCATCCGGCCTGTTCCTCCGCTCCCCCTTTCGGGCAGTCCGTGGGACGCACAGCAATGAGGCCGGCACCGTGTGTGGGCAAAAAAAAAGGCAAACAAGAGGGGGAAACAAATCGCTCATCACGGTATTTATCAACCGAACACCGCGTAAAGAAAAAAACAACAGTACTGATTATAACAGATAAACTGCATTAAAGGTAACATTGAAAAGTAAAAACATTGAAAGAATCAACAAACAGTAAAACGCTAAAAAATAAATAAAAAAGGTGGCATAAAAAAGGGCGAGAAATGCGGCACGTATTCTCCGTGAGGAGTCGCAAATCCACACTCTGTGGCTCAGAAGACTGCCGCCCCCCAAACACAATCCCAGAAGCAGCAACACACAAGACACACACACACGCACGGTATTGTTACCGCTCAAATCACGCAGTAAAAATTTCACGTCGTTGGAGA
>NW_904584.1:0-961 GCF_000209065.1 Trypanosoma cruzi | reverse complement strand
CAATGCAAATGAAAACAAAACAGAAACAGTTACGGTGCTCCGCCCATGCAGCCAGGCAGGACGGCAGCGGTGCGTGTCGTGCAAAAGAGAGCACCAACGGGCCTGCATGGGTGTGCATGCATATATACAATGGGCACATTATTGTGTGTGCTTCGTGGGGTGAGGCGACGACGAGAGTCCATGCAAGGGGACACACACACAGAGAGAGAAGGAAGTGTGTGTATGCGGGCGGTGCATGGCTCTCTCACACTCACTCTCACGCGGCCACCACCGCAGCCGCAGCCGCACAAACCACGAAACAGATGGAATCAGTGCGATTGCAGAACTCGCACACCGTCCTGCAAACCAGAAGTTTAAAAAGCAATATGAAACAAGAATTCAAAAAAAAAAAAAAATGGAAAAAACTTAGGCTTCTGCGGGAATCGAACCCGCGTCCCCGGATGACATTGTGAGCGTGTTTGCCACTGAGCTAAAAAAATGCGGTCGCGCGACTCCTTTTCACGTAAAGTATTAATGTCGATCTTCGAACAATCGAGCACATTTGCGTTGTCCCCTGGAAAACGAAAAAGACGTGTTTAGGATGCGCAGCCGCAGCGTGGTTACTACTGTAAGTCGTCATATATCTAACGCCCGAGGCCACCGCTGCAGTTTGGATAATTCGACACGTCGTGCTGTATCTAACGTCCGGGGCAGCCGCTGCAACTTGGATAATTCGACACGTCGTCCCGTATCTAACGTCCGGGGCAGCCGCTGCAACTTGGATAATTCGACACGTCGTGCTGTATCTAGCGCCCGGGGCAGCCGCTGCAACTTGGATAATTCGACACGTCGTCCCGTATCTAACGTCCGGGGCAGCCGCTGCAACTTGGATAATTCGACACGTCGTCCCGTATCTAACGTCCGGGGCAGCCGCTGCAACTTGGGATAATTCGACACGTCGTGCTGTATCTAGCGCCCGGGG
>NW_904583.1:0-961 GCF_000209065.1 Trypanosoma cruzi | reverse complement strand
GGCGGCAACATCAGAAGCACCGAGCCGGCCCACGCACGCCGCGTGGCTTTTCGCGCGCGAGATGCTGAAAATAATAAACAACAAAAAAAAAAAAAAAAGAAAAGACAGGCGGTGTAAAACAGAAAAAACCAATGAAGGGGGGGAAAAGTGAGTGGCGGAGAAAACCAAAAGGCGGGCGTGAGAAGACACACCCGCACACTCTAACGCTTTCACACGCACTCGACGGCGCTTCCGTCCCGGAGGGACAGCCCACATGGCTACGCGCGCTCACCACGGAGGCAGAGGGCGAGGTGGATGTCCTTTGGCTGGATCGTCACGCGGCCGCTGTGGATGCACGCGCGGTTGGTATCGGCGAGAAGCGACACAACGTAGGACTCCGTCGCCTCCTGCGCCGCAAGAATCGCGCTGCTCTGGAAGCGCAGGCCCTCCTTCTGCGCACCCGACACCTCACGCACCAGGCGCTGGAAGGGCGCCTTCTGCAGAAGAAGGTCCGTGGAGCGCTGAAACTGGCGGATCTCGCGGAGCGCCACGGTGCCCGGGCGCCAGCGGCGCTGTGCGTGCTTCACGCCGGTGGCCGCACCAGGGGCCTTGGGGGCCTTCTTGCTCTTCTTGGAAGTGATGGTACGCTTGCTCCGCGCCGTCTCTTTCGACCTCGACATATCTCCTTTTATTCTTGTTGCTTGTTGTTCTTGTTGTTGTTTTCTTTTTTTCGCTTGTTGATGTTTCAACGCAGGCTTCCTTATTTGTGCCGCAAGACACCACAACAAAAAGAACACAGAAACAACAGAATGGGAACGGCGAGAGCAGGTCGCGACAGGGACACGCGCGCATCGCCGTGCATACGCAGTGCGCATGTGCACCGTATGTGAACGCGTCAATTAGAGCACATCTCAGCACGGCCCACGGAGACACACACAAACAACAAATAAAAATAACGGTGTGTAAAGAAAAAAAAAAAAGG
>NW_904582.1:0-961 GCF_000209065.1 Trypanosoma cruzi | reverse complement strand
ATCGGAAACAAAAATTCAGACCACAGCGTGTGATGCAGCAGCCGCTCGAAAACGATCAGCCGAGTGCAGCACCCGTGTGGGCAAGAGCTCGCGAAATTCCTCCAAGCAGCGGATAGTTCAGGGTTGTTTGGTGTCCAGTGTGTGAACACGCAAACAGATATTGACAGAGACTGCCTCTGACTCCCACCATTCACAATCGGAAACAAAAATTCAGACCACAACGTGTGATGCAGCAGCCGCTCGAAAACGATCAGCCGAGTGCAGCACCCGTGTGGGCAAGAGCTCGCGAAATTCCTCCAAGCAGCGGATAGTTCAGGGTTGTTTGGTGTCCAGTGTGTGAACACGCAAACAGATATTGACAGAGACTGCCTCTGACTCCCACCATTCACAATCGGAAACAAAAATTCAGACCACAGCGTGTGATGCAGCAGCCGCTCGAAAACGATCAGCCGAGTGCAGCACCCGTGTGGGCAAGAGCTCGCGAAATTCCTCCAAGCAGCGGATAGTTCAGGGTTGTTTGGTGTCCAGTGTGTGAACACGCAAACAGATATTGACAGAGACTGCCTCTGACTCCCACCATTCACAATCGGAAACAAAAATTCAGACCACAGCGTGTGATGCAGCAGCCGCTCGAACACGATCAGCCGAGTGCAGCACCCGTGTGGGCAAGAGCTCGCGAAATTCCTCCAAGCAGCGGATAGTTCAGGGTTGTTTGGTGTCCAGTGTGTGAACACGCAAACAGATATTGACAGAGACTGCCTCTGACTCCCACCATTCACAATCGGAAACAAAAATTTGGACCACAACGTGTGATGCAGCGGCCGCTCGAAAACGATCAGCCGAGTGCAGCACCCGTGTGGGCAAGAGCTCGCGAAATTCCTCCAAGCAGCGGATAGTTCAGGGTTGTTTGGTGTCCAGTGTGTGAACACGCAAACAGATATTGACAGAGAGTGTCTCTGAC
>NW_904581.1:0-961 GCF_000209065.1 Trypanosoma cruzi | reverse complement strand
GGCACAACGAACACCGACTGCACCGTCACGCTCTCGCGGACAAACACTCTCGACGCAGTGCCCACAGCAGGCGGCAGTGCGGGAGCGCCCACAGGCACGCACGCCTCGCCGTGCCCACCGCTGCCGCACGCGCACACGCACACACCGTTCGTCATGCTCGCCGACGCCGTCCCGGGCGCGTAGCAATACGTGTCCCTGTCGCAGACGTCGCACCCAACAACGTCGATGCTCCCAGCGTCGCCAAAACCTGTCGCTGCGTACTCCTCCGACGTCGACAGGACACGTCCACCAGCGTCGTTGCATGCCACCCTCACATGCGCCCCAGCCGCGAGCGACAGGCTCGCCGACACCATCCGCGGCAGCAGCGCTCGGTTGCGCACAAAGCTCAGCGTGCTCCCAGCAGCGGTCACGGCGCCAGCAGCGTAGAGCATCTCCCTCGAGACGCCGTCGTGCACGTTGTCCTTCACTAGCAGCATCGACCCACCGGTCAGGCTCACCGTCGAATAAAACGCCACCGCGTAGTCCTCCGTCGACAAAAACTCGCTCCGCAAAAACGCCACAGCGGAGCCCGACACGCTCACAGCCCCACGCACAAACACCGCGTGCTTGCACAGCAGGAAGTCGCTGTCAACAAACGCCACCACGGAGCCGCCACTGGCCGCAACACCGCCCTCCACCGACACACACAGCCCCAGCGCCGTCTGCACCAACAGCCCGTCCACGTACAGCGCACCGCGCGACTGAAGCACCACGCCGCCAAACACCAACACGCCAACAGCGTCGCGGAACACCGCCGCCACATGCGTGCGCGCGATGGTCAGCACGCTCCCAGTCAGATTCACGCTGTGCAACACGAGGCACGCGGACGCGTCGCCAAGGTCGTAGGCGCCGCGGTACGCAACACGCGAATCTGCAATCAGCACAGAGTCCACCACAGTGACGCGCGAGCCCGGCGGAAATC